>NC_059121.1:20013528-20296028 GCF_020740685.1 Jaculus jaculus | reverse complement strand
AATAAATAAAAATGAACAAAAAGTAACAAAGAAAGTAAAGAAACCCATTACTGCAGAGGAATATGATTTCCCCACTACTGCCACTGGAGGAGGGGTCTGCTCAACCTTTATGACGGTGACTGTGTGTTAATACAAGTTTCCTTAGATATTGACAATGGCTCCTGTTGCCTTCATCCTCCCTCTAATTTGTCTGAAGATAGAGAACAGCACCCTGTTATTAGACACAAAGCACCTGAGTCCCCGCCCCTGGCCCAGCCCCACCTCCTGCAACCTGTTTTGACCTCCTGCAGGACCAGGACAGCTTTGGTTTTGTTGCTAGCGATGGACTGGGCGACCTTGGCAAACCCGCTTAGTCACTACGTCTCCATTTACCTATCTCTAAAGTGGACTTCTCTTTGCTGTGTGTTCTTTATGGGGATGCTATGAAAATTAAGGCGATAATACTGGTAATTTTCTTTTGAGTCCCTGAGAAGAAAAGCACACTTCAAATAGAAACACCATTATATTGTTTTGCAATCCAGCTCTATCTTCCTCCCCCTCAATTACCCTCCAACTGTTGTTCAGTTCAACTTCAACAGTTAGGTGTGCCCATTCGACTGCTCAAACCAACACTTCCCTGCTGAGCCTTTCCCTGTTGCTGTTGGTGGTCCTATTTTGCTTATTTTCCCAGGTTGATTTCTTTGAAAATAATGCATGTGTTGCCTATATCAGTGTTGAGAGAGTAGATTTCAAAAATAGGCTTGTGCTCCTTAAATATACCTATACAGGGGCTGGAGAAATGGCTTAGAAGTTAAAGGCTTGCCCGTGAAGCCTAAGGACCAAGGTTTGAGGCTCAGTTCCCAGGACCCATGTTAGCCAGATGCACAAGGGGACAAAAGTATCTGGAGTTCTTTTGCAGTGGCTGGAAGCCCTGATGCACCCATTCTCTCTCTATCTCTATCTCTGCCTCTTTCTCTTTGTGTGTTGCTCTTAAATAAATAAATAAATAAATAAATATCTATACATATATATGTGTGTGTGTTATATAACTATAATTATGTATCTATGCACACACATATATAGTAAATGGTGATAAAACAGCATGCAACAGCTTCTAATATTTTCAAATGATTAAGTACAGTAAAAATAGTAATCATTGCTATAAAGTGTACCTTTCATCTGATCATCTCAAAGTATTTTGGAAAGGCTCATTAAGTACCATAACACTGCCTTACCATACCTATTATTATGTCCATTTTGCAAGCAAAGAAACCGAGGTTCAACAAGGTTATATGAACAGCACAAAGACTGAACATGGGCTCGTGTCAGGAAGAGGACTTAGTGTTTCCAAGGCCTAGTCAAATATTTCCCTTTTGCTTCATTCATGTGCTATAATTTTGGTGATGGACAGACAAGTGCCAGCAGTTGAACTCCACTGACTGTCAGCTACTAAGTTAGCGTTCCAGCAATCGAGTTACAGGATGCCTTTCTTTTCCTAACCTTGTCTCTGTTCTTGAATTTGGAAGGCTTTCTGGTTTTGTAGACTCACCCATCAGTATGCAGAGGATAGATAGATAGATAGGTAGATAGATAGATAGATAGATAGATAGATAGATAGATAGATAGATAATTAGCCTCAAATCAATGCATCTTCACATCACTGTAGTCCAGCAAAAAAATACCTAGTGGACCAAAGGCAGAGCATCAGAACCATCCTGATGCTCATGAACAGCCTGTGGGTTTCTATGTTTTTCTCTAGCCCCATGTGATGCCGTAACAGAAAGTTTCACAAAATCAAATGGCATTTTATTAATAAGAGGATTAAGTCTGCAGGGCATGGTGGCTCACGCCTTTAATCCCAGAACTCGGGAGGCAGAGGTAGGAGGATCACTATGAGTTCGAGGCCACCCTGAATGTTGAATTCTAGGAATGGAGTGAGACCCTACCTAGAAAACCCAACAAAAAGAGAGAGAGAGAGAGAGAAGGATAAGTCTGTAATGTTCATTAAATTTGTTATGAATTTGGAAGAATTAAAAAGACACTGACCAGCCACCACTAATTAGGTAAATCCTATGAACTGGCTCCAAAAGTTGGGACTGAGAATGAGCGCCGGCTCCTGGTAGGTCACATCTCCTTCTCAGGGCGTGAAGAACTCCCAACCAAGGAATTTGTCACTGTGATCAGATCTGTCTCATGAGCAGACAGCCTTCGTGGCTGTTTTAGATGAAGGAGGCAAGGCAGTCCAGTAGTTTGCAACCCAAGCTTGGAGTCAGATTGAATCCAGGTGGTTTTCTTCCTCGCTGTGAACCTTGAGCAGCTCATGGAGTCTCTGTGAGTGTGTATTATCCATGTTAAGCCAATGGATTGAGATATTGTAGAAGAATCCTGAGGATGGTACCTGGCACTTGGTTAGGCATTCAGTAAATACCTTTGAGAGTTAGTATTTATATTTGAATTATTCTCTGAATTTACTAAAATAAAGAGACCTTAATAAAAACTAAGAAGCACGGATATTTGAAAAAGTGTAAACAGGCAAAGTGTGTTTGAGATCGGGGAATGCTGTGCTATTTATGACTTCAAAAACAAGATAAAGGACAAGTGCGTGTGACCAGATGGCCTTTGGGGACAGGGTAGGAACGGATTGCAAATTAATGGTAGGAAGAAAGCAGGCTGGAGTAATTGACCTAGAGTGTTAATCAGCCTCTTTCTCTGGCAAAAACTGTGGTTTTCATTTTGCTGTATTACAATGGAAAAATTGTTCTCAGAAGGACCAGCTTTTCTTTTGATGTTCCTTAGGAGTTACATTTGACTAATGCCCTAAAGCAGTTAGCAACATTTCCAAGAAAATTTTTTTAAATGTTGGTGAAAATCATAAGACCAAGAAAGTTAAAGCTAATGTAAAAATAAATGAAACCATTCCAGATGGGGCTGATACCAAAAGAATAAAATACAAATGCCTTAAAAAAAAAAGACTGATTCATAAAATATACATTTGCCATTTAGATGTAAAAAGCTCTCCGAAGAAGAAGGGACAATAGATTGCTTTTGTCCTAAGAATGCGTTTTCAGGAAGCATAAAGCCATTTTCCCTTTTGTAATCTTTCAGGAAGACCCGTGCAATCTGAGTCAAGCCCAGGAGATAGATCTTATGGAAACCCAGTACTTTAGGATAATTCATTCAAGTGAAAGTCCTCAAGACTGAGAACATTAATTTACCAATCATAGTCTGCAACTCAGAATTTTAATTTTATTTTGCGTGATTATATGTATGTTTTTCAATGCTGGAATGCTCTCTGCAGCTCAGTTCTTGGCATTAGGTAGATGGTTGAAGAACCTTAAATTTTTCATTTCCCTCACAATTTAATATGGTCACTCACACTGCTGCTAAAATGGTTAAACATAAAACAATATATAATTATGTCATTTCTCTGATTAAAGGCCATCAGTAACTACTTATATATTATTCAAAAAAGTTGTAACTTCTGGGGCTGGAGAGATGGCTTAGCAGATAAGGCACTTGCTTGCAAAGCCTAAAGACCCAGGTTCAATCCCCTGTTACCTACATAAGCCAGATGCACAAGGTGGTGCATGCATCTGGACTTCCTTTACAGTGGCTAGAGGCCCTGGCATGTCCATTCTTTCTCTCTCTCTCTCTCTCTCTCTGTGTCTCGCTCTCTCAAATAAATAAATAAATAAATAAATATTGTAAATAAAAAACTTAGAACTTCTTAGAATGGCATTTGTGGGCTGAAGAGATGGCTTAGTGGTTAAGGCACTTTCCTACAAAGCCTAAGGACCTAGGTTTGATTCCCCAGTACCCACATAAGCCAGACACACAAGGTGGCACATGCATCTGGAGTTTGTTTGCATTGGATAGAAGTCTTGCTCTCAAAATAAGTAAATAAGTAAAATATATATTAAAATTTTTTTTGTTTATTATTCATTTATTTTAGAGTGACAGACAGAGATAGAGGGAGGGAGGGAGGGAGGGAGGGAGGGAGGGAGAGAGAGAGAGAGAGAGAGAGAGAGAATGGGCGCGCCAGGGCCTCCAGCCACTGCAAACGAACTCCAGATGCGTGCGCCTCCTTGTGTATCTGGATAACATGGGCCCTGGGGAATCCAGCCTCGAACAGGGGTCCTTAGGCTTCACAGGCAAGCGCTTAACCACTAAGCCATCTCCCTCACCCTAAAATATATATTTTAAAAAATAATTGTCTTTGTATCTCTTCAAAGTAAGAATCTGGCCTGTTTTTGTGGGTTTCTACACAGATCACCGCCTGTCCTGAAAATGCCGTCCATATCATGCCATTCAATTCAGCCAACATAATGTTGTGGAGGAAAACAATAATACCAACAACAAAAAGCAAATTACTTTGAGAGATAGTGAACTCCTTCCCCCCCCCCCCCCCCACCAAAAAAACAGTGTGGCACTCCAGATTCTAGAGAAGAATAAGAAAAGAGAGAATGAGGCTGTTTGAGAAGAACATGAGGCACAAGTGAGTCCAGATGGAGCTGGGCAGCGCGATTCTGCTGCGACGCAGCGTGAGCTGGTTTCTGCAGTTCACAGTGCGCACCTGTCATGGTTGGAATTGGAAATGTTCCTCGTGGGCTCACTGGTCTCCAGTCGGTAGTATCTTTAGGACATGAATACTGGAGGTGGATCAATGCCACCTCTGAAGATGACAGCTCAACCGCTGATGACAGCCTGAGCTCTGTGCTTCCCGACATGCCGGGATGGGAGGAACTTCTGCTCTTGCCTCCGTGAACTTGACTGTGAAGGGCCGAATCTCTCTGAAAACGAAGAGGCGATCAGATACCTCTCTCCTTCCTTAAGCTGTGTTTGCCAGGTGTTTTGTCATAGCAATGCAAGAGGAACGTGCAGGTCTTTTGGAACCGAAGCTCTCAGACTCAAAAGAGATTGCCTGGAGGAAAAAGATGTCCAGCTATACTGAACCACTAGAATGAAATGACCCTGGAGAACCCTTAGCTGTTAACTGACCAAGTGCAAGCTAGTCCTTAGGCATAAGCTGACCACAGTCTGTGATCTAAGCTGAAGATTCCAGAAGAAATACCTGTCCCCAAGGGAGCAGAGACACAAGCTAGACTCTGTCTGGCCCACGTGGCCAAGAGCTGCTTTTAAACGGGACTTTTTAATATTTCAAAGGTAATCGTAGCAGGCTGGAGAGATGGCTTAGCAGTTAAGCACTTGCCTGTGAAGCCTAAGGACCCCGGTTCGAGGATGATTCCCCAGGACCCACGTTAGCCAGATGCACAAGGGGGCGCACCCGCCTGGAGTTCCTTTGCAGTGGCTGGAGGCCCTGGTGTGCCCATTTTCTCTCTTTCTCTCTCTCTCTTTCTATCTGCCACTTTCTCTCTCTGTCTATTGCTCTCAAATAAATTTAAAAAAAAAACAAAACAAGAAAAAGTAATTGTAGTGATTTTGGTATTTGAGATTGACCAGAAAAGCTATTTGATCCAAGAATGGGGAAAGAACGGTTTTCCATAGTCCATACAAGGAGTGGGTAAGAGGCATAAGGGTGCCTTTGGTGCCCACCCTTCTGAAACCAACCACTGGAGAACAAGGCAGCTGCAATCGTGGCGGTAGTAATCAGCCCATGCCGTCTCCCAACTTCCTTGTGAAGCAAGTATAATTACCTCTTATTGACAGATGAGGAAACTGAGGTTGGCAGACATGATGTCACTTGCCTGCATTCTCATGGCTAACAAAAGGCAGAGCTGGAAAGGAAAACAGAGCTTTGCTGTATCAGAGCCTCTTCTGGCAACCACACCGCTCAGGAGGGAGTGTACCAGGCTCTTGGTTGGTGTACATGGTCCCCATGCCCGGATTTCACCACCAAGTGCCCATCTCTACCAGCACCTTCTATTCTTGTTTCTTTCAACCTAATGAAAACCCAAGTGACTTGAACTCTGTGAACATTCCCTGCCATAAGTTGCGATTCAAATTTCCCACGAGGGGCCTTTAAGTGTATGGAGGTGGAATCGTTGGTAAGACTGTCTGGTTTTAGCCTGAGAGTTTCTTGAAGAGTCACCTCACTTTCCTTCTTCCCAGCAGCCTTTGCAGCAGCCACATAGCTGCGAAGCAGCTTGACTCTCCTTACTTTTCGAGTTCAGCAAGGCTATTGCTGTGAAACTGTGTCATGCTTGCTTCACAAGGGTGGCACATCCTCCCAGGGAACCTGAGATGCCACGGGTTATTAATTTACCTACTGTTTCTCAGTGAACAGGACTGAATTTTAAAGTGCGGAGGCTGAGCTAGAATGCATGACGTGGAAGGAACCAGATGTCCTCCAGTTCCCCATTCCTGACATACTGCAGCCGGGTTACCTGTTCATCCCTCATCAAGTCTCTAATCTCATCAGTGCTCCGAGGACACAGCACACAGGAGAGCCATCTCTAGGTGACCCTCTCCCTTAGTGCCGCCTTGAAAGGCCCTTAAATCTTCAAGGATTACAGGCCAGTTTAATTCCAGATACATTAAAAATAAGAACATCTTCCATCACACAATGTGGATCGATGTAGGTACGTAGAGAAATGATGAAAAAAAATATCATTTGAGTTCTCACTAGCGGTTTTATCAAAATGTTCTGGTTGTTTTCAAAATAAACAACATGCATGAGTTGCTTTGTCAGATACACAAATCTAAGGCAACTTTGTTGGGGGGGGGTTGCTAAGAATTTTTGTATGCAACATTACCATTACTTAGGACTCTATTCATACTTTATCCCCTCCCCCTTATTTTATGGTATGAGTACAAGTAAGGAATAACTGAGAGCTTTGAGTGATGTCAGAATAGAAATATCTGGAGTCAGTAGAACATATGCAATAGGAAACATTATACAAGAGAATTGGACATAATTGTACATGCATGTCATTTGATATTGAGTATATATGTTTATGTCAATTTTCTTTTTTTAAGAATAGTTGATTTTTATTTATTTTTTTATTTGACAGAGAAGAGGGAGATAGAGTGAGAGACTGGACATGCCACGGCCTCCAGCCCACTGCAAATGAACTCCAGACACATGGGCCCCTTTGTTCATCTGGCTAACGTCCTGGAGAATCAAACCTGGGTCCTTTGGCCTTGCAGGCAAATGCCTTAACTGCTAAGCCATCCCTCCAGCCCTCAATTTTCTATATGTAATGGCATACCAACTTTCTGTACATTGCAATGCTATCTTCTTTTTCCTCTCTCTGTCTCCCTCTGCATGTGTTACCATATATGTGTAATACATACATACATATATATATCTCACATATAACACCCATGGGGAGAATAATATATATGAGAGATAGGTTTTATATATATGTGTGTATTACATATATGTATATATAATATGTAATATGCATGTATTACATATATATGTGTGTGTATTACATATATCTATGTATAATATGTAACATATCTGGTGTATAATATATGTATATTTGTGAATATGCATAAATATACATGAATTTGGTGAAAAGAGAGTATATGTATGTATATATAGAAAATAAGTGCCAATTATATGTATGTGTATATAGTCTCCTATAAGTGTATTATGTGAGACCAGTTATATGCAATGCCTGTGCACAGGACCAACTATTTACATCATGGTCAGATCTGCAAGACTTGTCCCATTTGTCTGTAGAGCGCCATTTCCTAAGCGTGCTTTGTGACAGACCCGGGTGGACCAGCACCTTCTTTGTGTGGCCTCTTCAGCCTCCCTGCCCCTCCCCCCCCAGGCAGTTCTCCTTGCTTTCTGCTGCATGCTCCACAGCACAGGACCCACAGGTGGCTTCTCCTTCTTGTCACCCAGCAATGATCTATTTACTGCTCTCTGTGTCCTCACCCGACCTGTGTCTGCTTCAGGGCAGGGACGGTCATATACTTGGCCTTCCCACCACATGTAGGTGCTCATTATATTGATGAACCACTTCACAAAGTAATTTATGAACTTTACAGTGAGCAAAATGATCACTCGTAGGTTTCCATGGTTTACAGCCTTCTCACATAGCAGTGTGTATCAGTTACCAAAACGCTTGCCTTTACGACGAAATAAGATGCTAACGTAAAAGGAGATGGGTTTTCTCATCCCACACACTTGTCATGACAATGAACAGAATAATCACAAAAGTTAGGCGCGATCTTTGATTGCTCTCCTTTTTCGAGGTCCCCAACTTGGAGGAGCAAAACAAATCGGGTACTAATTCCTCATGTTTGTAGTGGCAACCTGTGAGTCAGATTGCATTGCATTCTTTGAGTTCTTCCCCCTCTCCACTGGAGGTAGGATCTCACTCTAGCCCAGGGTGACCTGGAATTCACTATGGAGTCCTCAGGGTGGCCTCGAACTCTCGGCTATCCTCCTACCTCTGCCTTCCGAGTGCTGGGATTAAAGGCGTGCGCCACCATGCCTGGCTCTTTAAGTTCTTAACCTGGCATTGAGTTTCTTCCATCCTAGAAACGATCTCATTCTCTCTCATGGAAAGAGAGCCCCAAGGAGGCGCAGGCCTCACGTGGTGAGAATGAAGCATGAGGAAAGCCGGTGCCACGTTGTCCCCGTTCAGGACCATGGCGCTGTGGCTGTTCGCCTTACAGAAGGTGGCACTTGCGTGGCATTGCTCCAAGCACCCTCCCAGGGATAAACTTACATCACTCTGTCATCCCGTCAGCTACTGCGGTGTTTGGTCATTGGTCAATCTGCCTGTCCAGGTCCATACATTCACTTTGCTTACATGCAGACATACACTCATGTACACACGAACTTCCCTGTACACACACGTGCCCCAAACCATGATACATATATGCTCAGTGCTCAAACATATGTTCAATGCTCAAACACATCATACACTCACTCCTGTATGTATTATGGACACAGAAACACACGCACGCATGCACACATACATGAATACATACATACATACATATATATGTATGAACATGTCAATATATATATAAAACTGACTCTTAATCCCTAATGTAATGGTGTTTAGAGTTGGAGCCTTTGGGAGAGCATTATGTCATGTGACTAGAGCTCTTCTGAATAAGATTGTTTCTTTTTTTTTTTTTTTTTGTTTTGTTTGTTTGTTTTGTCGAGGTAGGCTCTCACTCTAGCCCAGGCTGACCTGGAACTCACTATGTAGTCTCAGGGTGGCCTTGAACTCATGGCCATCCTCCTACCTCTGCCTCCCGAGTGCTGGGATTAAAGGCGTGCGCCATCACACCTGGCTCAAGATTGTTTCTTTTATTGGAGAAAAGATCCCAGAAAACCTTCTTATTCTTTTGGCCATGCGTGGACAGCCAACTATGGACCAATAAGTAGTACGCCCGTGGGGAATTGAATCCTGGACTTCTCAGCCCCAGAGCCGTCAGAACCCAGAGCTGCCTGGTTCACCAGCCGCTCAGCTGACAGTCCCGGTTACATCAGCCCGAGCAGACTTTTGGACGGGCCCAGGGACCCGCACAGGTGGCTGCAAATGCCTCCTTGCATTTTCTCTGCATTTTACCCCATTCCTCTGCTCAGGCCTTCAGGAAATTTCTGAGAGATGGGGAAGGAAACAGGATGGTGTTATGTCTTCCCTTAAGAATCCAAAATAAAGTAAAATTAAATGGAAAGGTCTGCTAAGCAGTTCCACTCCCACTAGTGGCTGGCGGGAGGAAGCCTGCCCGGCCAGAGCCATGTCTTCAGTGCTGAGGTTTTCCCGCCAGCCTTCTCCGTCCTGCACGAAGCCCCCAGCTCACCCACCGGCAGCTCCCCCCAATGATTAGCACCTGCCTGGGTTTCGCCCTCTGTGGCACCTCAGGGAGCCCGGGCACGTTCTCCTGTCACTGACAGGATGTACCTATGCCTGCCCCACTGATCTTTGCTTCAGCTAAATGGAAAAAGGCCTTAGGATGCAATTTAAGTGAGCAGCGCCAATACCTCCTTTTGACCCCCAAAAAAGGCTGCTGAAGCATTGGAACTGTTTCCTGAAAGAGACTCTGTGGGAACGTGTCTGAAAATAAGGGCCCCTTTCTGTTTTACCTTGAGTTTGTCTGAGTGGACGCGTGGACCCAGGTAACCATTTAGCGTTCTTTTTTTTTTTAATTTTTGTTTATTATTTTTATTTATTTATTTGAGAGTGACAGAGAGAGAGAGAAAGAGGCAGATAGAGAAAGAGAGAATGGACACGTCAGGGCCTCCAGCCACTGCAGACGAACTCCAGATGCGTGCCCCCCCTTGTGCATCTGGCTAACGTGGGTCCTGGGGAATTGAGCCTCGAACCGGGGTCCTTAGGCTTCACAGGCAAGCGCTTAACCGCTAAGCCATCTCTCCAGCCCCATTTAGCATTCTTTTAAGGACCATCAGTCTCTGAAACTTCCTCAGAAATCCCACTTGGGTGCTTGAAAAAAAAAAACTTTTTATTTTTTAATGATTTCAGACATCAAATTTAGAAAAACAAACTAAAAAACCTTGAGATGTAAAATGGGATTTATCTCTTTTTGTTTAATGCTTTTTGTTCAACGCTTTGATCATTTCCCCTTTATGGGCACAGTGCTTGGGCCACTTAGAGATTTCAAAGCTATTCTAAGAGAGGCACACAATAGGTTTACACTGAGGAGCCAGTTGAAGCTTAACTTCTAATGACAGTTGCCTTATAGATTTCTTTCGGGAATTCTGTTTCTTTTTCTTGATTGCTTTGCTTTTGTTTCATAGCACAGAAACATGATGTCTTAAAGGCATATATTTTTTTTTTGTTTTAAGTTCATTAAGCCCTTTTTGTAAAGAGAGTCAAAGTTTGTTAAACTTGGTTAGAATGAAGTTTACAGAACACCTTTGAAAGCTTTAGTTATAAACCTGTCACTCTTTTGTACTGTGGTCAATTCATTAGTATTACAATTTTTTTAAATGTGGTTTGGGAATTCCTGAGAATTTCTGGAAGTTTCTTCTTGCTGATCTCAAAAGCTAGCACCTCTTGGAAATTGGGAAGCATGAGAGCTTATTACTTTTTATTCCGCTTTACCTAGAATATTTTCTCTACAACTCTTCTTGGGCTGGTTCATACTCATCTTTTAAATATTAGTGTCAATGTCATTATTTTACTTCTGGAGTCCTACAAGATCCTTGGAATGTCTTCGCATCCCGATTGTCCCTGTAAACTAAGAACACTACCTCACACTGCCCTTCTTGTAGTTGCTTTGGTGCTTTCCTTCCATACTCAGCCCCCCCAAACTGTGACCTTGAGGAGGGAGGAGCGGAGACTGCCTGACTGGATCTGTTCTGATCACCTACGTTATCTGTACCTGACATGCAATAGGTTCTTGGGTGGTGAATGAATGAATAAACTTGATGAACATTTACTCCTTTGATTTTGGTTTTTCAAGGTAGGGTCTCACTTTAGCCCAGGCTGATCTGGAATTCACTATGGAGTCTCAGGGTGGCCTTGAACTCACGGCGATCCTCCTACCTCTGCCTCCCGAGAGCTGGGATTAAAGGCGTGCGCCACCACACGCAGCTTGAATATTTACTACTTTTTAAGTTATTTATTTATCCATTTTGAGAGAGAATGTGAGAGAATGAGAGTGAGAGAGAGAAGGAGGGAGAGAGAGAGAGAAGGAGAGAGAGAAAGAGAGAATAGGCATACCAGGATATCCAGCCACTGCAAACAAACTCCAGATGCATATGCCACCTTGTGCATCCGGCTTACATGGGTTCCAAAGAATTGAACCTGGGTCCTTAGGCTTTGCAGGCAAGCGTCTTAACCTCTAAGCCATCTCTCCAGCCCAACATTTGCTATTTTGCCAATCATCAAGTTTAGTGCTAGGAGCAGGGAAGGTATGAGACTCAATTATTGATGAAGAAAATCCAATAACCAAGTTACCTAAGCTATTATTTTTAAGAAGTTTACACTTAAAAAATATTTTATTTTTATTTATTTGACAAAGAAAGAGGGAGAGAGAATGGGCACACCATGGCTTCCAGCCACTGCAAATGAACTCCAGATGCATGAGCCCTCTTGTGCATCTGGCAAACATGGGTCCTGGGTAATCGAACCTGGGTCCTTTGGCTTTGCAGGCAAATGCCTAAACCTCTAAGCCATCCCTCTAGCCCAAAGCTTACACTTTCATGTAGGAGCCACAGGGAAGATACTGAATAAGATGTTCTCCAACGGTATGTGCCAAGGATCGGGAAGTGCAGGCTTGCATATACTCCTAGACGTCAGTACATATTTCAGAAAATACTTGAGAAAGAGAAGATCATGCTTTGGTGCTGAGAAAGCAAAAATGCATGAACTTGGAAAATCCATTGCTCTTTATAGAATTATATCAAGTATGAACACCTTACATCTGTTTTTATTTGAGAATGGCATCTAGACTCTATATCAGTGAAAAGACTTCTAATCATTCCTTGTATTTCCATTTATTTTCACATCCTTCTCTGTGAGCCCACTGAGAAATCTGTGATAAGAAATGACTAGTTATTATGGCAAAAGTTCTATCATTCTGGGTTTGTGTTATCCATTGGGAAACATCAAAAAAGGTGGTAAAATGGATGTTGTCAGAGGTGGCACATGTGTATGGAGTTTGCAGTGGCTGGAGGCCCTGGTGTACCCATTCTCTGTCTCTCTACCTGTATCTCTCCCAAATAAATAAATATATCTTTTTTAATTTCAGTAAATTTTCCTTGAAGACTACCTATTTGTAAAAATATACCATTACATTAAATTCATGCGTTAATTATGAATATAATTCCACGGATTTGATGATAATCCACACATCTCAGACACAGGGGTGAGGAAGGCTGCTTCTTGCCGCCTGGACGCATACCATAGTGGGGATGCAGTCCTTCACAACCAACTTCAAGTTAAATACAGAGCCGCACCGTACTAGGGAGGGCGGGGGGGGGGGTGCGGTTGAAAAGAACCTGAACATTCTGCTGCCTAGAAACAGTATGGGGTTCCATTGCTACTGCTGCTGGAAAGATCTTCCCATTTCGCGCACATTTTACTGATTATAGGGTTTCTTTGACTTCCCACATTAAGCCTTAAAATCTGGATGACTTTGTAGTTATCACTGAGATGTATTTTTTAATATTTTATTTATTTATTTGAGAGAGAGAGAAAGGGGGACAGAGAGAGGTAGGGAGAGATCAGGCCAGGTCTCCAACCACTGCAAACAAATTCCAGATGCATGCACCCCTGTGCTTCTGGCTTTAAGTGGGTCCTGGGGAATTGAACCTGGGTCCTTTGGCTTGGCTGGCAAGCACCTTAACCACGACGCCACCGAGATGTATTTTGTATTGGAGGTAGGACTGGCCAGCCAGCCTCTGCCGTCAGAGTTTCAGTGCAGCCCCCGTCAAGAACAGGTTTGGGATTTGGGGCAATGTAATGGGAATCAACGGGATCAGTTCTCTGCTTTCCAGATTAGCCAAGTTTCCCCACTGGGACTTGATTTGCACTTCTTGGGGCAAATGTTTCCAACCTTTTCGTACTGCAGTAAATCACGTTCTAGCCCCTGCATGAAAAGCAGAAAGGTTCTTCAATTATTCATGAGAACAGTTTTTTTTTTGTGTGTGTTTTTTTTCCTTCCCAGACCGCCAGCACGGATTTCAGCTGTTGTTACCTATGTATTAAAAGCACCTTTTCACACTGATATCACAGTATTGGTCCTACAAATGAACGAACCTCTGTAATGGATTTTAGTTTTCATTTTTAATTATCTCTTCCCTCTTAAACAAATTGTGTAGTCTTTTCATATATGAGACAAGTGAGGGGAAACCCCAAAAAGCATTGAGGTGCTACGTTGTGTGGTAAGGAGCCTCTACCACAGTTGGAGGCTGTGTGTCTGAAGAGTGATTCTGGTCACTGCGCTGCCATCACAGAGTTTGGGTTTGGAGCTGGTGAATTACAGATACACTGCTCTCTACAAGTTCATGGGGGCTTCCATTGTCTCCAGCCACTCCCAATGTTTGCCAGACTGCTTCTCGCATTTTGAATATATTCAGAGTTCCGTGGAATCCTATCCTTTCTGTCTAGAAACAGAGTTTCCAATCAAGCTGGAAGGAGAAAGAGGAAAGAGCTAGAAATATCTTCTTTTTCTTTTGCAAAACCCTTTCTAAGGGCTGGAGAGATGGCTTAGTGGTTAAGGCACTTGCCTGCAAAGCCAAAGGACCCAGGTTCGATTCCCCAGGACCCATGTAAGCCAGATGCACAGGGTGGTGCATGTGTCTGGAGTTCGTTTTCAGTGGCTAGAGGCCATTCTCTCTCTCTCTCTCCCCCTCTGTCCCTGTGTCTTTCTGTCAAATAAATAAATACAAATTATATATATATATATATATATATATATAGATAGATAGATAGATAGATAGATAGATAGATAGATATTTAAACCTCTCTCAAATATCATTTAGCTTTCCAAATTCCCAAGAATCTGTAAGTAGGGGACATGTGGCTAATGGAATTCCAGTGAATGCGATACTAATATATTTGGCTGTTTTTTTGTTTGTTTGTTTGTTTTTGTTTTTGTTTTTCTTGGCCCCATTCAGCATCAGGGTCTCCCCAGTGGCCCCTGGGATGAAGGAAGGTGTGATTGCTCTACTTTCCCACTAGAGACCTCTGTCCTCTCGCAGCAGGGCAGAGTGGGAGACTTTCTCACTCGTGGGCGTTTTCTCTAGTAGCAGCACAAGGTGAGTTTGCCAACTGCCCTTGGGAGAAGGTGGAGTTTACCATCAAAGGGAAATAATTCTGTGATGTCTTTCTCATTTTTTTTTCTTCCTTAAGCAAATTGAGGACTTACTCAAGCAGGTGTGTTGGGAAAGAGCAGAGAGGAAAGGATTTCTACATCTTAAAACAATGCTACTTACAGAAACAAGAAAAGACTTCCCTAAGCTGAAAGGGCCCGTCTCCCGGGGCTGTTCTTGCTCAGATTGGAAGCGAGATGCCACTCTGGATGTGGCGATCCTAGGATGAGTTTGCTCACAGGCTGCAAACTCTTGGGCATTAGTGTGAGCTGAACAAAGTGCTCCCTGGAACCCACCATCCCCCAGCTTTAACTCTTTGGTAGCCTTCTTAAGGACCCTGGATACCTTGAGTGTCAGGCATGTGGTTGAGACTCCATTCAGCATCAACAGATGGAGTACATCTGTAAGTGGAGACTGGGGGATAAAATTTCACTGTCCCCCACCCCGCAAAGCCCAAACACATTAATCTCCATTTGCCTTGGAGTGGTCTGTAATAGAAACTGAGGGCCCAAATGGGACATGATCTTCCTTCACTTGACCTGCGCCCCTGTGAAAATTTAGTGCAGCTCGTGTCGCGGAGACTGTGCGTAACTCATTGTGCCCTCTCTGCGTGGTCTCCACTGCTTGACAGGATTGGAGAGAGAATGAAGAAAGGATGAGGGGAGTGATTCAGCAAAGCCCTCTTTGGAATGTATCACTAGCCAGCAGCTGAGAAAAATATTCATTCATATATATATATATATGAAGCAATTTTTAAATAATTTCATAATGTGTATATAATGTATTTATTTTTATTAAATTTTTTTCATAGTTATTGAGAGAGTCAGAGATAGAGACAAAGAGAAAGAGGGAGAGAGAGAGAGAGAGAAATGGGTGCTCCAGGGCCTCCAGCCACTGCAACAAACTCCAGCTGCGTGTACCACCTTGTGCATCTGGCTTACGTGGGTCCTGGGGAATCAAACCTGGCTCCTTTGGCTTTGCAGGCAAATGTCTTAATGGCTAAGCCATCCCTCCAGCCCTATATAATGTATTTTAAACACATTGATGCCCCATTACATTTTCATCACACTTCTATTCCCACACTCTCTGAACCCCTTCTTCCCAGCTGGTCCCCTTTCCACTTTCAGGTCTTCTTTTCTTGTGACTCACTGATTAATTTGTATAAGTATTAGCATAATTAGCATTAACTAACTAGCATCAGTATGAGTACAAGTTCTTTACAGGAGAATCGATAAAATTTCTTGATGGGCTGGAGAGATGACTTAGTGGTTAAGGCACTTGCCTGTAAAGCCTAACGACCACAGGTTCGATTCCTCAGTTCCCACATAAAGCCAGATGCACCACGTGGGGCATGCATTTTGAGTTCTAGAGGCCCTGGCTTGCCCATTCTTTCCCCATTCTCTGTCTTACTCTGTGCTCTGCTTGCAAATAAATAAATCATTTTTAAAAAGATATTCTTGAGGATTTGTAATGTTTCGTTTTCTCTGAAACAGTTATAGATTATTTTTCATGTTTTTCTTAGAAAGAAGCCTTGCCATTCTTGTAGATTGGCTGTCATTTGTTCCCTTACCCTTCCATGTTCAAGTGCTTAGACAGTGCAGCCATTGTCATTGGCAAGGAAAACAGAAAGGCTAGATACAATGGCTCAAGTGAGGGTTGGTCACATACAACCACTTATCTCTAAGAGCAAAGAATTATATACCCGAGATGTGTGTACTGGCATGCAACATTTGTGTGCTTGGTGACAAAAAAAAATTCAAGATTTAAAGCAATCGTTAATGTGGTTGATGTGAATATATAGTTAAAATCCACATAACTGGAAGGGTGCATCTGATGCACCTAGTGTCCTGTGAGTTCAGAGGCGAAGTTCTCACAACTGTCCTGACACAGAGGTCAGGGAAGGCTACAGAGAAGGTGCCCTTTGTGTGGCCTGTGGAGGATGAGTAGGAATTTGCCAGGTGGCTGGGAGGGCGTCTAAATGGAAGCAAGTATAGCCCGAAGGGCAGATCACCACCCTACAAGTTGGAGCACGAATGCTATTTTCCCCACTGCAACTTGACACATGGAGCGTGCTTCGTCATTAGTCAACTATTACAAGAGAGACGTGGATACAGGACTCTCCAAGCTTGGCTGGAGAGATGGCTCAGCAGTTAAAGGCACTTGCTTGCAAAGCCTGACGGGCTGGCTTCCATTTCCCAGTACCCGCATAAACCGATGCACATGATGCATGAGCTGGGAGTTGGTCTGCAGTGGCAAGAGACCCTGGCATGCCTGTTTTCTCTCTCCTCTCTACCTCAATTAAACATAAACAAAACAAAAGTAAAATAAGCGTTTTATTAAGTGAATTCTCAGAGCTTGGTATGGATCAAAGATATAATCAAAGATATCTCAAAGCTGGGCGTGGTGATGCAAGCCTTTGATCCCAGCATTCGGGAGATAGAGGTAGGAGGATCGCCATGAGTTCAAAGCCACTCTGAGACTACATAGTTAATTCCAGGTCAGCCTGGGCTAGAGTGAGACCCTACCTCAAAAAAAACAATATACATACATATGTGTGTGTGTGTGTGTGTATTATCTATCTATCTATCTATCTATCTATCTATCTATCTATCTATCTATCTATCTATCTATCCATCCATCCATCCATCCATCCATCCATCCATCCATCCATCCATCTATCTATCTATCTATCTATCTATCTATCTATCTATCTACCTACCTACCTATCTATCTATATCTCAAATATATTGAGCTGCATCTGAGCTGCAAGAGTGCCTCGTCCCTGCCCAGGGTGCTTCTGTCTAGTAACCTGTAGTGGAGCAGGAAGTTCACCTCAGTGCCCAGAGCCCTGCACACCACGGGAGAGAGAGCTGAGGTAGGGTAACACATAGAACACAAGGTTATTCAAGCAGCTTTGAACTGGCAAGCTGAAAAAGTCCCGGGCAATATCATCAGACACAATGCTGTCTTGAAACAAATGAGGGCTGGAGAGATGACTTCGAGGCTAAGGTACTAGCCTGCAAAGCCAAAAGACCCACGTTTGATTCCCCAGGACCCACATAAGGCCAGATGCACAAGGTGGCGTGTGCTTCCGGAGTTCGTTTGTGGCAGCTGGGGCACCTGGTACACCCATTCTCTCCTCTCTCTCTGCCTCTTTCTGTCTCTCTCTATCTCTCTCAAATAAATAAAAATTAAAAACAACTTAAAAACAAGAAGGGAGTCAAAGTATTTTTTTCTTCTGGATGTTTGCACGTCTCTTTAACCTACAGAAATAAAGCAGACAGATGCATTTCCATTATCCCCAAGTCTAGTTTATAAGTGAAGAGTAATAAGCTAGTTAATAAGTTAAAGAGTTGAGTACTTGGCATTCTGAACTTGAGGTATTTGGATTTTTCGTTAATTAATTTTTTTTTTTTTCAGTTTGAATAATACAGGACTATGTCCTAAGTTCCTGGAGGCTACCTCTATGGTGCCGTTTGCTGCGCATGAAGACTGTTTCTGGGAAAACTCCCAAAGAAGGAAGCTGGGTGCACAGGGCCCAGGGGCTTTTTGTGTTGCTTGCCATGGATGGTTTGGTCCCTGGTGCAGAGTTAGAAGCCGAGACACTTCATAGATGGCCCGAGTTCAAACAGAAGAGTTGGGACACCATGCACCATAGAGAACAGTCATTGGATGTGGATGGCCACTGACCTGGGGCAAGGTGTTATCTTCAGCTAATACTCCAGAAAGAGGAGCCAAGAGCAGCTAGCTGGGCCTCAGCCGACCTACTTGTCACTTGTCATAAGACCTTCTGTCCTGAAGGGGGCGCTGTCTGGCCTCAGAGTATCTTCGTTGGTTGATCTGCACGGTAGAGTTATCTAATGGGTCCTGTTAATGTAGACATGCGTGCGTATTTATCTGGTTCTCACATGTGAGATTGCATCAGCGTTAGATCTCCTGTAGTTTCTGAATAATGCCTCCAAGCACAGCAAGTTCAGAGGGTTATTCAGGACTCTAGCCTATATCATTACAATTTCCCAAATGTGATACTGTGTGACAATGTTCACAGTGTGTCATCTTGGAAAGTTTCATTTCTGAACTTACAGCTTTTAAAAATATCTCGTGTATTTATTTGTAAGGAGAGAGCAAGGAGGAGGAGGAGGAAGAGATAGAGAGAGATTGAGAGAATGGGCATGCTGGGGCCTCTAGCCACTGCAAACAAACTCCTGATGTATGTATGACCCACTCTGTACATCTGGCTTTACTTGGGTACTGGAGAATTGCACCTGGGTCATTAGCCTTTGTTGGCAAGAGCCTTCACCACTGAGCCATCTCTCCGGCCCACTTATAGCTTTTTAAAGTTGGCTATTATAATTGAAAAAAAAGTAAACTTCCTTTTACCTCCTTACAACTGATGTTCAATCCTGGCTACCACTCATTTTTGGTGAAATTTTTAAATTTTCTTCTAATTACAATACCAGCCAAGTAATTCCTATCTCCACTTTGCTCTTAAAAATCAATTAGAGTTTTCAGAAATTAATTCATTTCATAAGTCACAATATTATAGCTATTGTCTCTCAAAATTACTTTTTTTTTGTTTGTTTTTTTGAAGTAGGATCTCACTTTGGTTCAGGCTGACCTGGAATTCACTATGTAGTCTCAGAGTGACCTCGAACTCACGGCAATCCTTCTACCTCTGCCTCTCTAGTGCTGGGATTAAAGGCATGAACCACCAAGCCCAGCAAAATTACATTTTAAAATGCCATAACAATACCTCAACTGTGTATATTAGTTAAAAAATAAATAAATAAAAATCTTACCATGTTGCAGATACTGAAGCATTTAATCTAGTTCAGGATTAACAAAGCCTAGTTTACAGCTTGGAGGCATAGAAGGGGCTTGCTTGCAAAGCCTTGAGACCTAGGTTTGATTCCGCAGTATGCATGTAAAGTTAGGTGTGCAAAGTGGTACTGGCATCTGGAGTTCATTTGCAGTGACAGGAGGCCCTGGAATGCTTATTCCTCCTCTCTTTTCCTCTCTCTTACTCTCTCTCTCTGCTTTCAAATAAATAAAAATATTTATTTAAGCTGGGCATGATGATTCATACCTTTTATCCCAGCACTCACGAGGCAGATACTATCTTAAGACTCCATAGTGGATTCCAGGTCAGCCTGGGCTAGAGCAAGACTCTACCTCAGAAAACCAGAAAAATATTATTTAAAAATCCATTTTAGGGCTGGAGAGATGGCTTAGCAGTTAAGCGCTCATCTGTGAAGCCTAAGGACCCTGGTTTGAGGCTCGATTCCCCAACATCCACCTTAGCCAGATGCACAGTGTGACACGTGTCTGGAGTTCATCTGCAGTGGCTGGAGGCCCTGGCGCGCCCATTTTTTTTCTCTCTCTCTCTCTCTTTATCTGCCTCTTTCTATCTGTCTGTCACTCTCAAATAAATGAATAAAAATAAACAAAAATAATTTTAAAAAATATGTTTTAGAAGATGAGATGAAGCCCATGGAAACTTAAGCACCTCCCATAAATTAACAACAAGTGAGCTGAAGAGACGGGGTTCAATTCCAGAGCCCAAACACCCCTGTCCACTATACTTACTCAGGTAAGACAAGGAAGCTACATAAGTTGCCTCCTAGTTATTCTGCTGAGACTGTTAGAGACTGATGAGAAATTAATGGAGAAAAAACATTCACATGACTTAATATGTTTTCCTTTCTTTCTTTTCTTTTCTTTTTTTTTTTTTTGGTTTTTCAGTTAGGGTCTCACTCTAGCCCAGGATGACCAGGAATTCACTATGTCGTCTCAGGGTGGCCCCGAATTCACGGCGATCCTCCCAACTCTGCCTCCCGAGTGCTGGGATTAAAGGTGTGCGCCACCACGCCCAGCCTGACTTAGCATGTTTTTCATGTGCATGTATCTTGTTTGTACCTAAGGGTGGATCTTTTCTGTCCTTGGGGCCGTAGAGTCCTCAGTATAGACTCATTTGTTCATTGACTCATCCTATCTGTGATTCATCCGGTGAGTGTGTGCTGAATGTCTTATTTGTGTCAAGCTATACCTTTGCTTTAGGCATTGTGGTTAACAGAGAATGAATGCACAGCTGTGACTGCCTTACATTCCAGTGGGAGAAGAAAGGTGATACACAACCTGCAAGAAAGTTAATTTCATAGATGATCTGAAGAAATAATGAAATCAAGGCAAGGAGGCTCTGGGGTGGATATTGCTGTCATTTAAAGTATGTAATGCAGGCCAGACAAGTGGCTCAGCGGTTAAGGCGCTGGCTTGCGAAGCCTAAGGACCCATGTTAGACTCTCCAGATCCCAAGTAAGCCAGATGCACGAAGGTGAGGCAAGCGCAATGTCGCACATGCCCACTAGGTGGCGCAAGCGTCTGGGGTTTCATTGCAGTGGCTGAGGCTCTGGTGTGCCAATTCTGTCTCAAAATAATAATAAAAAAGTGGGAAAGGCAGCATGGGTTCCTCTCTAATCTAAGACAAAAAAGGAAGTGAGAGAGTTGGCTTTGCACGTACATAGAAGGAGAACATTCCAGGCCATGAGAGGTTCAGTACAAGGACTGGATATAGCAGCATGGCTCTGTGTGGACAGGGAACAGTGATACTAGAGTTGTGTGACCAGATGGCTTCCAGGTTCTCCTTACAAATGAATAAAATAACACAGAAGCTCTTCCTGTCATCTTTATTTTATTTATTTATTTATTTATTTATTTATTTATTTATTTGAGAGCGACAGACACAGAGAGAAAGAGAGATAGAGGGAGAGAGAGAGAATGGGCGCGCCAGGGCTTCCAGCCTCTGCAAACGAACTCCAGACGCGTGCGCCCCCTTGTGCATCTGGCTAACGTGGGACCTGGGGAACCGAGCCTCGAACCGGGGTCCTCAGGCTTCACAGGCAAGCGCTTAACCGCTAAGCCATCTCTCCAGCTCCCTATCATCTTTTCATCACACCGTTTTCAGCAAAAGCTTGGACACTTTTAAGAAAAGACAATTTCATATTCAAAATTAAAGACAGGCAGGGTGTGGTGGCTCACACATTTAATCCCCTGGGAGGTTGAGGTAGGAGGATCCCTGTGAGTTGGAGGCCACCCTGAGACTCTACCTGGAAGAAACAAAGAAACAAAATAAAAAGCAAATAGCTCCTAAGAACAGTGAGCACTGTTGTTGACATGCAAAAAATTTTTTTAAATGATTTTTGTTTATTGGTTCGAAAGTGACAGAGGAAGAAAGAGGATAGAGACAGAGAGAGAATGGGCGCGCCAGGGCTTCCAGCCTCTGCAAACGAACTCCAGATGCATGCGCCCCCTTGTGCATCTGGCTAACGTGGGTCCTGGGGAACCGAGCCTCGAACCGGGGTCCTTAGGTTTCATAGGCAAGCGCTTTACCTCTAAGCCATCTCTCCATCCCCCAAATTTTGTTTTTCATAGAAGGGGGGATCTTACCTTATCTTTTAGAACGGAACACAGACATGATTTCAAGCAGGGTACAAACGCAAGCCTGCAAGCTTGCAGAATTAACTGAGCCGGTAGTGGAAAGAGAAGAAGTGCTTAGAGAGTCACAGAATCCGGGGATTAAGTCTTCCCTGAGGATGCGGTGATAGAACAGAGAAGGGGCCATGCCTTCCAGATGGATCTGTGATGTTGGAAACATCCTCTGTCCTTCAGTAGGCTCTACTCTGTTCCCTTCATTCAGAGCGAATGCAGACACGTTTGGGAAGATACCCTGTCCTTGATGGCAGCTTCTCAGCAGAACGTATCAGCAAGAAGGGATATCGTTAGGAAAGAGAGCGAGGGGCTGGAGAGACGGCTCAGCATGCAAGGCGCTTGCCTACAAAGCTTAACTCACCAGGACTCACCTGGCCAGGAACCACACACAGCCAGATGCACAAAGTGGCGCGTGCATCTGGAGCTGGCTTGGAGTGTTCTATTACAGTCTCTATTAACCACGTCTCTTAAAATAAAAAATCTCTTTTCACACTCACGATCTCTCTTCCAGTTTCAGGACCTAGGCATGAGTGCGCACACACACATAATATTAAAATCTGGATTTCGCATATAATGAAAACACAGTCTTTGCTTCCTGAAGCTGGCTCATTGCACTTTACACAATGATCTCCAGATTCAGACGTTCTCCTGCGGTCTCTTTCACGCAATGCTAGTCCATCGTCTTCCATGGCTCTTTCTCATCCTCACCTCTGTGGCCTTCTACGCCTGTATGTGGAGGCCGTGGCCACTTTGCCATGGCCCAGCATCTTCACAGTGAGGTCCAGCTCTTCTCTGCAGTCATTTTTTTTTTCAGCCTTTAAAAACAATGGGCTGGAGAGATGGCTTAGTGGTTAAGGTGCTTGCCTGCAAAGCCAAAGGACCTTGGTTCAATTCCCCAGTACCCACGTCAGTCAGATGCAAAAGGTGGTACATGCATTTGGAGTTTGTTTGCAGTGGCTAGAAGCCCTGCCGGGCCCATTCTCTCTCTCTCTCTCTCTGCCTCTCTCAAATAAATAAATAAAAATAAAAATATTTAACAAAACAAAAGTAAAAATCCATCAAGGCTCAGGGAACATTGTGGAAAAGGGGGCAGAAAGACTGTAAGATCACAGAGTGGGAAAAAGTATCCAGAGGTATTGCACCCCCATACCCTACAATGACTTATAACCCACAACCCCATGGTGAACACCAGTAACCCCACAGAAAGGGCTCTCAGTAGCATGGGGGAATGGAGGAGGGGAATGAGACCCACATGTGATTTGCCCAGGCAACAAAATTTCTAATAAGTAAATTAAAAATAAAAAACCAAAAACTTCTACTCCAACTCTATCATCACTAACAACATTCCAAGTATTCCGACTGATGGAATCATTTTCCTTCATGTTAAGTCTTTAAAATCTGTTTTGCTTATTTTTATTTATTTGAGAGTGACAGAGAGAGAGAAACAGAATGGGCGAGCCAGGGCCTCCAGCCACTGCAAACGAACTCCAGACAGACGCATGCGCCCCCTTGTGCATCTGGCTAACGTGGGTCCTGGGGAATCAAGCCTTGAACTGGGGTCCTTAGGCTTCACAGGCAAGCCTTTAACCACTAAGCCATCTCTCCAGCCCATGTTAAGTCTTAAATACATAGAAAGCTGACAATATCATAGCATATAGCATCACAGGGGCACAGCTGTTTATTCCAGCTCAGTACCTTGATTAAAATGAACTGTTGACAGTTCCAGAACACAACATTCCATGACATTCTGTGGCTAAGGATGCTTCTATGGCTCTTGTAGCCTGACATTCTCTCATTAGGATGTTCAAGTTAACATTTCATCACTAAGGTTCATTTCAAGGACGGTTACACTAAATGAAAGTTAGGGTCCTTGACATAATCCCAGGCCCTGGCGGCCTGTGACATACTTCCTGTGCGTTTTTTATTGGCGCATACTTTCAAACTAGCAGCCTGCTTGTTTTGGGAATCTGTGATCCACTTTCTGGCTGTGCTCTGGATCTTGCCACACAAATCCTTTGCAAATGTTTGCGATTCTACATGGAAGCCTTTAGTGGCTAAGTGATTAAAAATGCCTGTTGAATTACCAATGCCCTTCAGATTACCTGCCAATGTCGTGTGCAATTATTGTGGGAACCGCTAAAAATCCCGTTTCATGTTATCCTCTTCATTATTTCCTCATTTCCTACCTCTTTTCTTTGTGATAGATATCATAATATATACCATATGGGTCAGATAACTTACGTGCTCTCACTGGACTTTTAGCCTCTATAAATGCTAGTTAACCTGGTCAACTTGAAAAGAAACTTTGTGGAGGTAAGAGGTTGAATGCCCTTTGGTCCCAGACTGTATGCAGAAGAATTCTGATTCTGTAGATAAAATTCACCAAAACTAACAGAAAATAGGAAACACACACTGAAGTGCTTTAACTGGGCAGGGGTGCGGGGAATTCCACCAGGTAAAGTCAGAACCATGCTTGGATTGAGTTCATGGTCAATGGAAACTCCCAAGGAATTCCCCAGGTACGGCCAGGGCTCATTCAAGGAGAGCTCCCACTTCAGATCTGTTCCTCCGTAGGGAGCTAGCCTTCCCCAAACCTTGCAGTGGAAAGACTCCTCTCCACTTTAGCCTAGGCCATTTTTTTTTCCTTTTCTCACTTTTCTTCTCTACAGTCACAAGAACCCTATCCCAGAGAAAATGTCTCCAAGTCTGAACCATCTCATGCGGACCTCTCAAAGTTGGAATCGTCTCTTACTATTAACCTATCTCTTGGATGCTTATAGGAGGAAGCAGCATACTTTATAGATATACAACTGCGACCTAATAAAATTGTTTGGATTAATGTGGCCCTTTTGGCTTCGTCCCCCATCCCCCCATTTCTAACAGCATTCTACTTAACCCACTGTGCTTTCTCCTCCAGCGGCCAACTTCGAAAGCGGCTCTGATGGAAGACTGTGCAGTGTCCGCCACCTTTGCGATGTGACCCACCTCTGTGAATAAAGACGTGCTAAGTGTCCCCTATTCTGGGGCATCGGCACGGGCTTCAGTGCAACTTGGCTGCTCACGGAAAGATGTCAAGGGCTCCGGAGGGGAGGGAGGCTCAGCGGGCAAGAGAGCTTGCCACACAAGTATGAGGAGCTGATTCTCAGTTTGGTTCTCCATCAACCACCTACCAAGATGGGCATGGCCATGCCTGCCAGCAATACCAGTTCTGAGAGGAGATGAGGCTATGGCCAGCCCCAGGGCTGAGTGAGAGAGTCCATCTCCAGAAAACATGCGGATGGGGAGTCGAGGAATTCACCTGATATTCTTCTCCTTTGGCTTCTTCTTGTGTGTGCATGGGGTCTACTTATCTGCACCACATACACCATACCACACACACACACACATACACACACACACACACATACTTCAAGCCTATCAAAGTTCATGGATCCTTTCCATCTCCTGCCACAGATAACAATAAATTGATTGTGCGCCTGAGCTGATTACACTTAGCTCACGGTGCCCAGTCATGGTGCTAATTTATGTCCGTCTGACATGAGCGTGCTTTTACTGAAATCATTGCTAGGACATGGCTGCTTGAAAACATCATTTCTTTGAAGTAACTGTTTATAGGAGAATTTTAGTAGAGGAGACCTGATTGGAAGGGGGAAGGAAGACCAAACTTTCTGGAATCTAGCAGAGCATTGGCACACCGTAATTTGCTGCATAGTTATCAATGTGTCTTTGCAGGTGTCCGGGGATAATTTTCAAAGACTAAGGAATAACCAAAGGAGTCAGACACACCATCGGACTGATGGCTTAGAGAACTCCTGTGAGGAATTCGGTAGAAAGAACTCTTCACGTTGAGCTTTGAACCAGCAGATCACACTGAGGCCCTCTGTGCATCTTAGTGTGCAGACAGCTGATTCAGTTTTGCTTTTTTCCCTTTCTGAGAACTGCTTTTGTCTCAGTTTCTACCCTTTTTTTTCTTTATAAAGACCATAACTGCCATGTTTTTTCCCAAATGGAAATGCTGAATAGTCACCATTTAACCCTTGTTACCCAGTAGCAACTAGAGAAAAAGTTCAGGATGAATTTACTTTTCAGTATATATATTATATATGAATATATATATATACTTTATATATATTTATATATATTTTGTTATATACTATATATATTCATATATAATATATAACATATATATATTCATATGTATGTTATATAGGAATGTGTGTATATATACCCTCATGCTTTTGACATTCATACATCAAACCCTTAATGGTCATTGGTGAAATATCTGGGAGGCAATTGTGGAAGCTTTGGGGTATAATTAGGGTTAGAGAAAATTATGAGGGTACAAATTCCAGGATGGGATTAATGTCTTTGGAAAAGGAATATCTAAAATCCTCTCTCTGTCTCTGTCCTTCTCTAACTAGACTGTCTGCATTGTTTGGTGGACTCTCTGACATCAATCCTGTGTAGATAGGGGGAAAGCCATCTCCAGGAATAGGATCTGCCGATGGCTTGATCTTGAATTCCTCGACATCCAGGACAGTGAGATGTCACTGTTGTGCAGGCCACTCACTTACTATACTTTTGTTTAAGCCACACACTTGCTATATGTCTGTTGTTTAAGCCATACACTTACCATAGTGTCCTGATACATGTAATGTAGTATTGCTTGCAGTACCTTTCAGAACCAGAAATATTTTCTATCAAAGAGAAGAGAGAAGAAACATTTTCTAGATGACATCTCAATGCATCTTGGCCGAGGTTATAGTGGCACTTTGTACATGATAGGACACGTTTCATGTGCTGTGACAATGTTTATTGGATTATGGCTTTAATAATTTGCCAGACTATAAGGTAGTTATTGGGCTGAAGAGGTAGCTTAGCAATTAAGGTGCTTGCCTGCATAGCCAAAGGACTCAGGTTCCCCAGGACCCATGTGAGCCAGGTGCACAAGGTGGCCCATGCGTCTGGAGTTTCATTTGCAGCATCTGGAGGCCCTGGTGCACCCACATTCATCATCATCTCTCCCCCTTGCTTTCAAAAAAATAAATAAAAATAAGATATTTAAAAATAAGGTAATTATTAAGTAATTGCAAAATGGCTGGCTATAGCATGGTAAGTTTACTAAGTGCTTCACATACATTAGTTCATTTAAATGCCTTGATAAGCTTTGGAGGTAAATATTATTAATATTTGGATTTTTAAATTTTTTTTCTTTTCTTTTTATTTTTATTAACACCATGTTTTGTATGGATGTATCATGTGTGGGTATCTTCCTTTCCCTCATCCCCTGCCTCCATTCCGTTGGGGACCCTCCTCAGTGGGGTTGCAGGTATTCCCTGTGGGGTTGTGGGTTATGCATTGTGGGAGCAGCAGTCAGTTATCTTAGGGGGAAGGGAATGCCTCTGGACGTGATGTCACAACCTGTGGCTCTTCCAATCTTTCTGCACCTGTTCCACAAAATCCCCTGAGCTGTGGTGGGTGAGTTTTAAGTCTACTTCAGTGACGAGCTCTTAGGAGCCTCTGGATCTCGGCTTTGGTAGGTGTTGAGTGTCCTCAGGGTCTGTCTCCTTCACCCTGGCTCTGATTATCAGGTTCACCATGGAAACAGTGCTCTAGGTTTTCTCACCAATTCCTCTGTTTCAGCTGTGGCTTGGCTGAAGTGTGAGGGTTTTATAGGTGATGAAATATATGTGATAGTTTTTATTGATTGTCAAATTGATAGGCTCTAGACTCAGCAATGAGGCATTATCATGATTAGGTTAATTAAGGTGGGTAGATCCACCTTAATTGTGGGTGAGGCCATTCCATAGCCTGGGGTCCTGGACTGTATAAAAAGAAGAGAGCTGGAGTTGGAGAGATGGCTTAGTGGTTAAACACTTGCCTGTGAAGCCTAAGGACCCTAGTTTGAGATGAAGCCTAAGGACTCTGGTTTGAGGCTCTATTCTCCAGTACCCACATAAGCTAAATGTACAAGGTGGCGCATGCATTTGGAGTATGTTTGCAGTGGCTAGAGGCCCTGGTGTGCCCATTCTCTCTCTCTCTCCCTGCCTCTTTCTCTCTGTCTCTCTCAAATAAATAAATAAAAAATAAAGCAAAAAGTACTTTAAAAAGAGAGAGAGAGAGAGCTGGCTGAGCTCTCTACTTTGCTCCCCCTCTGTTGGACTGAAGGTGACCAGCTCCTGCATCCCTGTCTTTCCTGCCATGCTGGTCCAGAACCTGGAACTGGAAACTGAGCTAAATCCTTCCTCCCTTCAGCTGATCTTTGGTCAGGCATTTTGTCTCAGTAGCCAGATAGTGACTGAAACAGTATGTTTGGGAAATTAAATTTCTTGCCTAAAATTTCATGTCTGTGTGTAGTTACATGCAGGACTTAAAAATCCAACAATCTGGGCTGGAGGGATGGCTCAGTGGTGAAGGTGTTTGCCTGCAAAGCCTAAGGACCCAGGTTTGATTCTCCACGTCCCAAGTAAGCCAGATGCACATGGTGGTGCGTGCATCTGGAGTTCGTTTGCAGTGGCTGGATGCCCTGGCGTGCCCATTTTCTCTCTCTCTCTCTCTCTTTCTCTCTCTCTGTCTCTATCCTTCTCTCTGTCTCAAATAAATAAATAAATCAAAAAAAGGAAAAAAATCCAGCAATCTGACGCTAATGTACAGTTAGCTGCAGTTCACTCTGGTTAACCAGGGGGCTTGGAATAAAGCCACTTTCAGGTAAGAAACAATTTTCCCTCAACAGTCACTCTATTACCTTAGAAGATCCCACTGTTTGGTCTGAAGGATGAAAATGCTATCTTAGAGTTTGTCATTTTCAAATGCTGCAGCTTTGCTTTCTTTCCATGATGACTTTTTAAAATCAGATTGTCATCAGCATTTGGGCAGACAGTTTACTTGGGCCCTGAAGAACCTAGCAGTCTCCCAGAGGTAACTGGAGGAAGGGAGAAGATCCCACAGGAAAGCCCGTAGATCACCCTCAGGACTGTGGCCTGCGTCTTGATCCGTCTGCCTGTAGTTCTCCCATTAAGAAAGGAAGTTTTACCTGTTCAGACATTTGGCAGAAAGCCCAATGAAACTACTTTTGTTTGTATGACAGCGACTGATCTATGAGGAATGCTTGAATACCGACGAGGTAAATAGGATATTTCCAAGGTCCAGGTAACTTCAGGAACCTGTAAGGACAGCATTTTTGGAATAGGTATGCAGATCACCAAGTGGAAGTTGGATATCTGGGTGGGAACAGAAGTTTAGTTTAGATAGGTGTTCACAGGGCCCATAATCATTTAATAGTTTTCAAGTTCAGGTTGAGATTATAAAAGCTATGTTGACGTAAACACTACCTTCCAATCTTATATATTGTTATATTGCTTCCATCTATTCCAATCTTATATATTGTTATATTGCTTCCATCTACAAAATTAACATAACAAGAAAAATCTTAACAGAATCTATGGATTAAGCACCTAGTCATGATTGATCACTAATTTAGTCCTTTTTTCAACAATATATTTTATTTATTTATTTGAGAGAAAGAGGCAGAGAGATGAGAGAGAGAGAGAGAGAGAGAGAGAGAGAGGAGAGAGAGAGAGAGAGAGAGAGAATGGGTGCGCCAGGGCCTCCAGCCACTGCTAACAAACTCCAGATGCATGTGCCCTCTTGTGCTTTTGGTTTATGTGGGTCCTGGAGAGTTGAACCGGGATCCTCTGGCTTTGTAGGCAAACGCCTTAACTGCTAAGCCATCTCTCCAGCCCACTAATTTACTCCTTTAATGGTTTATCTAATTAACTCCTTTTGGAACACCACATATTTTTATACCCATTTTTACATATATAAAATAAAGAGATGTTAAAAATAGGTTCTGGATATTACATAGCTCTAAGGCATGGGATTGGGATTTGAACTTGTAACTACTTGAAACAGAACAGAAACACTTGAGAGTCACGGATTCCCAGAGAGAATTTTACCCTTGTGGCTATAATAAGTTTCTGAATAAACCAATTAGATTCTTGCCATTAGATCAAGTTTATGGTATATTTTAAGTCCTAGGAGTAAACCATAGATTGTTTTTATCTCAACGTGCCTTCTCATCTCTGCTCTCGTTGCAATCCCAAGAAGTCACGTACCATCTACGTTCAAATTAGACCTGGTTACAGTGACTTTGTTTGGAAGATAGAATTTATGATAACTGTCATTCAAAATGCCTGTTAGGAGTACATGAATGCAGAAGACACAACTTTATATCCTTATCTGTGTTCCATGTTCTTAATCAAGCTTCTGTATTTGCTATTTAGGAAATTGTCACATAATTTTTTAGGGCATCTGGAAGAAATAACGCTGTGTCAAATTTTCTCCTCCTTTCAAGAACTCTTTAAGAATCTAATTTTTTTGTCTATTTCAAAAAGCTTTTAACAATGTTGTTTCATTTCCATATAATTTGACACTATTTCAAATTCATGTAATGATATATACATTGAAATAAAACCTCTGGTATTTATGAAAATTACATCGCTGGATTAGCCTATTCAAAAGCCCGCCGCCATGATAGAGTTTCACTCTAAGTAGGTTCGCTCCATTTGATTTATAAGTCCTTAATCCAGTCTTTGGCAATGTTCCCTGGGATGGGAACTCAATACGGAGCCTCACCCAAAAGCCAGACAAATGAACCCTTCTGTTTGGAACAGAACACGCGGCTCAAGCAATGCTCCCTAAACGTCAGGTTTTTGTGGTTGCTACTAAAAATACGACCGTGAAGTCTTCTGAATCAACCGATTCAAGAATGTGCCCTTCCAGCTTTCTGTGGATCAGAAAGGAAAAGTTACCTAATACTTATAGAAACAGTACATTTTAAATCATAGGAAGGGGCAGGCAGAATGATATATATGGCTTTATTTGATGACTCTTGGAATCTGCTTTTATAACGACCGAATTAAAGAAATTAGGGGGGCTGGAGAGATGGTTTAGCGGTTAAGCGTTTGCCTATGAAGCCTAAGGACACTTGTTCAAGGCTCGATTCCCCAGGACCCATGTTAGCCAGATGCACAAGGGGGCTCACACGTGTGGAGCTCGTTTGCAGTGGCTAGAAGCCCTGGTGCGCCCATTTTCTCTCTCTCTCTCTCTCTCTCTCTCTCTCTCTCTCTGCCTCTTTCTCTGTCTGTCACTTTCAAATAAATAAATAAAAATGAACCAAAAAATTAAGAAAAAAAGAAATTAGAAGACATGCAAAGTGCTGAATGTAGAGAAGAAACAGGATATAGTCTGTTTTTAGCAGTGTTTTATTATTTTCTTTGGAATCAGTGTCTGAGACTGAGCAGTAAGTGATCACTTGTGCTGGAAAGTCTTGGCTAGGCTTGATAGTAAACGAGTCTCCCAGTCGACACCAACAGGGCCTTGCTGAGCATTGTAGGGTAGGCACCGAGAAGAAGAGACTGCCCAGTGCTGATATGATAGTCATGTGAGCCTTGGAGCATTTATTTGCAGTCTGGAAATTGCACCAGATAGTCCATCCGTCACTTGGCGGAGTCGTTTCTAGATGTCAGAGAGCCTCGGGTATGATCTAGTCTGAGGCCCATGAGGACATATCCCTCCATCCAGCTTCCAAGGCAATCGGTCAACCAAGAAGACAAAGGAAGCACCCTTCCTTCCATCTTTACCCTGCGAACAGCCTTGCTATCCCAAAAGTAGCAACTACAGTGTTGGACTGAGTCCAAGTCAACATTCTTGCTCCTTGCCACTTTGAAATTTGACTGTCCTCACTTGTCATTTCTAGTTTTTTGATGAGATGTCGAATGTTTTGGGAAGACAACATAATCCCATTTCCAAGAAAAGAACACGATTTTCTACGTATTTTGAAAATGAGAGAACTAAATAGGCATTCTTTAGGTTAGAAAGAAAATGCTTGTTCTGACTCTATTTTTTTTTTTTTTTTTTTTTTGGTTTTTCGAGGTAGGGTCTTACTCTGGTCCAGGCTGACCTGGAATTAACTCTGTCATCTCAGGGTGGCCTTGAACTCATGGCAATCCTCCTACCTCTGCCTCCCGAGTGCTGGGATTAAAGGCGTGCGCCACCACGCCCGGCTTTGTTCTGACTCTAAAACCCTGATATCTAGGATTAACCACTTGCTCCTATGTTTCCAACCTTAGAGAGTTTAGCATGCAGGCAAGCACTAGAGCAAATATTTTAAAGCACTCATGTTATGTAAAACACATCACATAATAAGGGGTAAAAGCATTGAAAGTGTGAGCTATAAAGAAACCCAATTTGAGTTTAGGTAGAATTTTTTTTTAAATCTTATTTATTTATTTATTTGAGAGTGACAGACACAGAGAGAAAGACAGATAGAGGGAGAAAGAGGGAATGGGCATGCCAGGGCCTCCAGCCTCTGCAAACGAACTCCAGATGCATGCGCCCCCTTGTGCATCTGGCTAACGTGGAACCTGGGGAACCGAGCCTCGAACCAGGGTCCTTAGGCTTCACAGGCAAGCGCTTAACCGCTAAGCCATCCCTCCAGCCCCTCAAGTAATTATTTATTAGCTCAAAAAATAAAATAAAATTCTACCTAAACTGGGGTGCACGCATCTGGAGTTCTTTTGCAGTGGCTGGTGGCTCTGGCATGCCCGTTCTCTCTTTCTCTCTCTCTGCCTCTTTCTCTCTGTCACTCTCAAATAAATAAATAACAACAAACAAACAAACAAAAGAATTACTTGAAAAGTGTGCACACAGTTCCTTAAAGGTGGAAGCTATTTGGGAAGACTTTATTTTTTCATGATAACAAGATGTCTCTTATTGTGAGGCACTGAGGTTGCCATGACGCTGTGAGCACCCCTGAAATGCCTTGGCTGTTGTCCAGTTACAGCTACTGTCCAACTCATGGCTTAATTGTGAACACGTCATTTACTATGGCAGGTTTCCCCAGCCATCTTATTAAGGTATATGTCTCCTTTTCCTAAGCTTTTTTATTTTTGTTTGTTTTGTTTTGTTTGTTTTTCAAGGTAGGGTCTCACTCAGGCCCCAGGCTGACCTGGAATTCACTCTGTAGTCCCAGGGTGGCCTCAAACTCATGGTGATCCTCCTACTTCTGCCTCCCGAGTGCTGGGATTAAAGGTATGTGCCACCACACCTGACCTTTTTCTAAGCTTTTAACATTAGTATGGATGTATTATTTAGGACCCTCTTAATTACAAGGGATAGCAAAGCATGCAAATATTTCATTTTAGCAGGAAAAGGATGTATTTACGTACATTGAAGAAACGGAAGATCCGTTGCTCAAAACGCCAGCTTGTATTCAAAGTCTTCAGTAGAATCAAGTGTGTGACAAGTTTGTCACTGACGAATACTTCTGTAGTAGAAAAGGGGCTTGGAATTAACCATAAATGGACTCAAATCTCTGGAAAATGATTGCACTCTTCCACGCCTCTGATTGCTCATGTATAAAATCAGTGTAGTAGGAAAATTCCATGAGAGAAGAGGGGAAGCTCTAACATGTGCTCCCTGGAGGGCACCCACAGATCCAGGTCTCAGAGCAAGAGTCTGTGTGGGTAACTAGCTCTGCAGCAATGATGTCCCAGCACTCGGGGCTCTAAAACAGTGTGGTGCCGTTTGTTTGTTGTTGTTTTTTTTTAAATATTTATTTGAGAGAGCGAAAGAGAAAGTGGGAGAGAGAGAGAAAAGAAAGAAAGAGAGAGAGAGAGAAAGAATGGATGCGCCAGGGCCTCCAGCCCACTGCAAACAAACTCCAGACGTATGCATCCCCTTGTGCATCTGGCTTCCATGGGTCCTGGGAAATTGAACAGAGGTCCTTTGGCTTTGCAGGCAAATGCCTTAACTGCTAAGCCATCTCTCCAGCCCCTGTGATGCCATTTTTTGTTAAGCAGCTAGAAAAAAAAAAAAAAATCATACAAATGACAGTTATGGCTGTGAGCTAACTGACTTACTGAAATGAAGAATAAGAATGATTCCTTTCAAGCACAGCCCAGCAGGTTTGGCTTTTTGTCCTTGTATTAATGAGTATGTATTCTATGATGAAATAATTTTTATATCATGAGTACTATGAATATATATATAAACAGTTGAGATTTTTATATTTAAATTGAGGTTTTAAATTTTTAAAGTTTTGACATGTACTCTCAATCCTTCCCTAACTTTTGAAATTAATGAAAGGGGAGGCTGAACTTAAAAAAATGTTACAAGGAGATGGAAACATAATTGCACAATAGACATGTCATGAACCCAATCTCCATCCGAGAGCACAGAGCTCATTTAAGAAAGCATGAAGTAGAGGAAACGGAAAGGTTTGGAGGCAGATTGATTGGACTGGTTTCAGGCTGCCCAAGAAGAAAATTGCAGGCAACCACAGCTCATGCTCTCTGTACTGAAAAGCCAACAGTGGCCTTTCCTTCATAGTCTACCAAGGCAATAGAGTAGATTTTTGAAGGAAAAATAAGAGGCTATGTTGCTTCAGGGCAGTGCACCTCTTATTTATTTATTTATTTATTTCAGAGAGAGAGAGAGAAAGAGGGGGAGAGAGAGAAAGAGAGAGAGAGAAAGAGAGAGAGACAGAGAGAGAGAGGATAGGCATCCCAGGGCCTTCAGCCACTGCAAACAAACTCCAGATGTGTGTGCCCCCTGTGCATCTGGCTTACATGGGTCCTGAAGAGTTGAACCAGGATCCTTTGGCTTTGCAAGCAAATACCTTAAGCGCTAAACTGTCTTCCAGCCCTGACAGTGCAACTCTTGAAATAAAGTCAACATGCTCCCTCGCCCTCCAATTTACAGCTGTTTTGTTCTCAAGTAGTTCATTCAGTGGATTAGGAACATTGTGAGAACTGTTTTTCTTATTAAAATTTTTTAACATAAAATGGTCCTGTCACAACTCAAGTTGGGCCTCATGCCAAGACTAATAAATAAACCACTCATGCAAGAATAATAGCCTACAACAAAAAGAGTCATTGGTTTGATATTCAAGTCCCTTTAAATTAAACAGTTATTAGATCCAGGACTTCTTAAGTTTGACGTGTATTAGCTTGGGTCAACTGAACATAATAATTCCAGCCTGACAATAACAATTCCAGCAGTATGACCATACAAAAATATAAAGAAAAAATGGGTCTTTTTCCAGAAATGTCCCTAATCTTATTGTTGCAACTATCTGATGCTCTCTGAAAACCCATCATCAAATGGGGTAGCTTTAAACCATGACAATATTCTCTTTTTAAACATTTTATTTACTAACTTATTTATTTGAAGGAGAGACAGAGAAAGATGGAGAGAGAGAAAGAGAGAGAGAGAGAGAGAGAGAGAGAGAGAGAGAGAGAATATGGGTGCACCAGGGTTTCCTGCCACTGTAAATGAACTCCAGATGCATGTGCCACTTTGTGTATCTGTCTTTATGTGAGTGCTGGGGAATCAAACTCAGGCTGTTAGGATTTGCAAGTAAGTGCCTTTAATCACTGAGCCATATCTCCAGCATGTATATATGTGTGTGTGTATGTGTGTGTGTGTGTGTATGTGTGTGCATGTGTGTATTTGCAAGGAGAAAGAGAGGAAGGGAGAGAGAGAGAGAATGGGCATGCCAGGACCTCTAGCTGCTGCAAACAAACTTCAGATGCATGTGCCAACTTTGTGCATCTGGTTCCATGTGGGTGTGAAAGAATAGAACCCTGGTCATCAGGCTTTGTAAGCAAGCAGCTTAACTTCTGAGCAGCCTTCCCAGCACCTGTAGTAGAAAATTTAAGGTGTGGGGCGATTACTACATAGTCAATCGCACTATGCTCTCAAAGTGAATTTAGGCCTCCAGTATATTCCTCTCTTCGCTTTCCTTGTCATGAGGTGAACAGCTGCCTTTCACACTTACGTGATGAGTGTCACTTCGCCATGGACCGATGTCTCTGCAACTGGGAGTCAAAACCGGCATTTCCCCTCTATAGCTTCCGTCTATCTCGGGCACTTTTCTAGTCGTGGAAAACTGCCAATTGTGATGTGTTTCCCTTTCTTATCCTATGTTTATTTCTTCTCTTTTTTTTCCTCAAACTTATCATTAGTATGCTTCCTCCAAAGGGCACAAAGATTGGATGAAGAATTGCCCCGTTCCTTGTGCGCTAAAACTAGCATTGCTTGGAGGCCTTCGAGAGGCTGGATGCAGGACATTTATTTATTTACTTATTTATTTATTTATTTTACCCTGAGCTGGATATCAGTAAATAGGCATCATTCCCATGATGAAGGACAGGCCTGGAGTAGTGTTTGAAAGCAGACTGGGAAAGCTGGTCCAAGGAAGCTCTGATCTTTGGGCCAGTATTGAACTCAAAGCCTGCATATGTCACGAGAAGTTTCGCTGCTGCCAAGGCCACAGCAAAGTCCAACAAATAGGCCCATTGCTGCTGGCTCTGCCGGCTGGAACAAGGCAACTCTGTGCTTTACATGCCCAGCCCAGCACAGCACATCCCTGGATAACGACAGGTCTAGTCTTTATTAAATAAATCCCATAAACGCCTTGACCTGGCCAAATTCGCCAAACCAAAGCTTTGTGAGTCCTTGGCCATGCAGTTGGAACCGGTTGTTTAGGGTGGCCTCCTAAGTGGCTGCGCATGTAGATATGCCCCAATTTTGAACAGTTGCCTAATCGTTAATGTGGGTTTGGACTAAAGGGCAGCAGTAGATTTTTAAAACTGACCTAGTGGTTAATTTTATGGGAGTGCATAAGATTGTGAGTGAAGTAAATAAATGGGATCTTCTAAGGTCCTTAGTGACAATGTTTTATATTCTGAGGTGAGTGATGTTGATATAATCGTGATTATACTTCAAATTATGCAAGAATCACATTGACTTCCATTTTTAAACCAGTAAAAAAAAAAAAAATAAATTCTGTACTGGGAAAAAAAATACTTGCTCAAAATCAGGGCACGGAAGATGTAGTAAGTCTCTAAATGGACTTTCTGAAAGGCCATTGGGAACAAAGAATGGGGTTGGTGTGGAAGAATTTCCTCCATCCAACATGGGGCACAGGGGACCTTGCGAAAGCAGATATTTACTGCTCAAGTATGCTTGCCGATTCTGTGGGGGGTCTATTATATTTATAATTTTAAAAAGCTCTTTTGGAAATCCAATACTATAATAATGTATAAATAATAACTTTTTTTTTAGAGACAGAAATATGGTAATATGTTCTTCTTTGGTTCTGAGAAGTCAGAAAAAAGATGCCAGGACATTATCAGTCCATTTGATAATCCAGGATAAAGATCTCTCATTTGTGAAATACTCGAATTCAATCATTAATGAATCTAATTAACAGGCTTTGATTCCTTGGTGGTCTTCATCTGGCTTTTTAGCTATTGAAAGCAGATTGAACTTTTCGGTCATTATTATAAAAGGTCTTAGCTGTAGCTGCATAAATAAAGCCAATTTCAGTACGAAATTATTTACCGAGAGTCATGAGCGTCGTTTTCTATTTAGTTACTTTGGGATTTAACTGATCCTCTAAAGAAAGAAAGGAAGTGGTAGGAACAGATCGACCCCTTCTCTTGTGGTAGATAATGAAAAGGCCCATGAGAAACAGCTTGAACAAGCTCATATTAAAGTCTAAAATGCTGAATTCAGAGCATAGCTTCGGTGATTCTATGTCACTGCAACTGCTAACCGTAGAAATGACCCCCAAAGGGTGGAAGGTGAAAGGGACAGATGGATTGGTGCACTGGTCAAACACTGACTTCGTGTTTCCTTTGCCTCCTCAGAATAATCCTGGTGGTCACGTGATGGTAAGATTTGGAATTCATGGGTTTGACTAAAGGCACCATGCTCTTATGCAGAAGTAGGGATTTTGACCGATTGAAGGCAAGGGCATGAAGAGGAGAGGAAGTCTGCCTGAGGCCAGTGTTAGCTTCTTTGATTTTAGCCCTACTGCTGATTTTAGAATTTTTTTTTGTTCCCAAAATTTTTGGTTGTATTTACTTTCAAGCAGGGACAGGTAGAGAGGAGAGAGACAGAGAGACTGGGCACAGCAGGGTCTCCAGCTGCTGTAACTGCATTCCAGATGCACGTGCCACTTTGTACCTCTGGCTTTACATGGGCACTTGGGAACTGAACATGGGTCATTTGGTTTTGCAGGCAAGTGCCTTAACCACTACGCCATCTCTCCTGCTCTTCTGGCACTTTCTTGACCTTGATATTCTTGCCATCGTGTTTCCACATATATCACAGCTACATCTGTTCACATTTTAGAATGCTGACCCTCAGTCCCTTTTCACTACTGCGTAATATGCACAAACAGCACATTGCAGACTCTCTTGGTTATATTCTCTGACCCAACACAGTGGTCAGAGTCTCTGGGACTTAATGCACGCCCTTGAATGATGAAATGAATGCCCCACATTCTACATTGACCTAGAAAGTGGGGTACTCACAGCTTCATGAGGACTCTCAACTGGACTGTCGTTACTGTTACCCTCTGTGTGTATGAGGGTTAAGAAGCAGATTTGCTTTTGAGGCCAGGATTCTGTAGAAACTAACTATAGGCAAGCTATATCCTATCTAAAATCACCTTATATTTACCAGTAGTACAGGGCTGATAATAGTATCTCATTATGTTGTTATAAGAATTAATTGATATATGTCAGGCACTTAAGGTCTTGTACATAGTTGGACTCCATAAATGTTAGTTGTGATCACAATCACTACCATCTACACTATTGTATTGTGACAACGCTTTTTTTTTTTTTAAATTTTTTTAAATTTTTTATTTATTTGAGAGCGACAGACACAGAGAGAAAGACAGGTAGAGGGAGAGAGAGAGAATGGGCGCGCCAGGGCTTCCAGCCTCTGCAAACGAACTCCAGACGCGTGCGCCCCCTTGTGCATCTGGCTAACGTGGGACCTGGGGAACCGAGCCTCGAACCGGGGTCCTTAGGCTTCACAGGCAAGCGCTTAACCGCTAAGCCATCTCTCCAGCCCGACAACGCTTTTTTTTTTTTTCGAGGTAGGGTCTCACTTTAGCCCAGGCTGACCTGGAATTCACTATATAGTCTCAGGCTGGCTTTGAGCTCATGGTGATCCTCCTACCTTGGCCTCCCGAGTGCTGGGATTAAAGGCGTGCACCACCACACCTGGCTTAAAGAGATTTTTGTTGTTGTTTCTGTTTTTTTTTTTTTTTTTTGAGGTAGGGTCTTGCTGTAGCCCAGGCTGACCTGGAATTTGCTACATCTCAGGGAAGCCTCAAATTCTCTGTGATTTTCCTACCTCTGCCTCCCATGTGCTGGGATTAAAGGCGGGCACCACCATGGCTGGCTATGCCAATGCTTCTTATATGCTTCAGGACCAGAAAATTTTAACACTCTCTGACATTAGTTCTCCTTTTTTTTTGTTTTCTTTTTTTTTTTTTTTGTGTTTTTGCGTTCTGTACTGTGTATTGAACCCAGGGCCAAATCATATGTGAGGCGAGATTCTACCATAGCATTACATATTCAGCCTAGCATTTTGAGGAATTTTGTCATTTTAATTGGTATCAGTGTTAGGAATCTACTTGCAAAGCTCAAACTGTCTTTCTGCCTGTCTTTTACCCTGGACATCCTATCACTTAAAACGCCAACTTTTAAAAATTTTATTGAAAAGAACTCCTTCAACTCTCTCCCATTGTGCTTCATCATAGTCACTGTTAGAGGTTTATTTTACTGGATAACATTTCCATTGTTCATTGTCCCCTTTTGGGGCTTGTTTTGAACCGTGCCCAAGCCTCTGGCCATTTGGTGGGGACATGTCATTATCGCCATCGTAAAAAGTCTGAGCATGACCGGCTTGGGAGGGACATGCAGTCATGTAGTCACTCTTGGCTCTCAGTCAAATGTGGGTCACTGGGGTCACTAACCCTATTTACTTTACCAAACAGTCTCCTTGGGTAAGGTGATGCCTTTCAGGGACTGTCTTCTGTGATTTCTCTTTATTCTGAACAAATTGTTAACTAAAAAATATTCATTATATCCATGGAGGGTTTGCTGTAAACTTTTAAGCAAATTCTTCAAACTTCAACCTCCACATATGTCTCCCAGATCAAATCTAACCTTGTTGATTTGGAAAATACAGTTCTTACTTATTACAGAAACAATGAAATGTAAGCATAATTAAATGCAGCCTTTATCGACTTGCTGACATGTTTTTGCACTGGGTGAGTAATAAAATGAACAGGATCTGAATTTCTTTCCAGCATCTCTCCCTTTTTGCTTTGTAGCAGCTGCATTGTCACTGATGAGCAAGAACATTCAAGGCCAGAACGTCTGGGGATTGTGTGTGAAGATCTATTTTATAATGCTGTCCAGGAGAAACTGTTATGTCATCATCTCCTTCTTTGTTTCCTCTGGATCCACAGCAGGATTCACTATCTTCATCCCCTCTTGTTTGTTTGCCTCTGTCTTCCCCATAAGGCATAAAGACCACCATATGAAAGAAAGGTGTAAATATGAAATAAAAGTAATTTTACATTCTCTTAAAAACCCTTGATGTTAGAAGTTGTACTCTGGTATCTAGTTTTTTTAAACATTTTTTTTTCTATTAATATACCACCCACAATGAGCTGTTGGTCAGAGTGACCTACAAGGTTTCCCAAAACTTATGTCAGATCACTTGATTACCCACCAAAGGCTAATGGTAAGTCCCTACTGCTGAAGACACCATATGCTGTTGGTACGGAATATGGAGAGACCAGGCTGGGATCTGGAAGAGAGTCAGTCCCCAGACAGTTAGCCTGTCTAGTGCCAGAAGGTGCTACATCAGCTACTGGGGGAAAATGACCAACATCTGACCAAGAAACTCATGGTCTAAGCTACTCAGAAGCAAACAACCTGACATGATGCTCTCACAAGTATAATAGTGGTACACAGTCATGGTGGGTAACCAACTGCTCTTGGTTGCCTAACAGATCTATTCACTGGAAAGGAAACCATAGCTGGAACTGTGAAACAAATCAGAATAATATACAGGTAATAAGTTTTCTTTCCAATATCGAGCTCCCACTAATCTTGGGCTACAACAGGGCCTACACCCATTAAATGGTCTCTAAATCAATAATAGTTAGCCCATTTAACCTGTGCTGACTTCATTCTGCATAGGAAAATCTGCTTCTGTTTTTCAGACAGAAGCGGGACCCGAGGAGATAAAGGACCCAGTGCACTCCACCCTGGCCCCAGCTGAAGCCGCAGAGGAACTGGGGAAATGAGCAAGAGTGCTGCTTTCTCAGTGAACCTGATATCAGCACAAGGGTGAAGGAGATAGACACTGAGGACGCTCAACACCTACCAAACCAGAGATCCGGAGCCCATTACTGAAGTAGACTTAAAATGCACCCAACATGGCTCAGGGAATTTCACAGAAGAGAGGGCAGAAAGATTGTTAGAGCCACAAGTTGGGACATTATGCACACAGACATTGCAGACATTGCCTCTTTCCCATAACTTACTGCTGTCCCCACAATGTATGACCCACAATCCCCATGGGGATGACTAGCATCCCCAAAAAGGAGAGTACCTTTGGAGGGGTGGGTAGGGATGAGGGAAAGGATGGTACCAACATGTGTTATTTATATACTGAGTATGTTCATAACTGATGAAGATGTAGCAAGAATAATAAAGTCTTGTAATAAGCAATGGAAGGGGTAGAATATTAGAATATTGTTTATACATTTTTCAAGATGAATATTTTAAAAATATTTGTGTTTATTTGCATGGAGAGAGAGAGAAGGGAGAGAGATCAAGAGAGAGAGAGGAATATGAGAATGGGCCCTCCAGGGTGTTCTGCTGCTGGAAATAAACTCCAGATACACGTGCCACTTTGTGCATCTGGATTTATGTGGGTACTGGGGAATCAAACCCAGGCCAGTAGGCTTTCCAAGCAAGTGCCTTTACCCACTTAACCATTTCTCCAGCCTGAGATGAACATTTTAAGAAGATCAACACAGACTGGAAATTTCAGGATCTGGAGGAATGAATCTCTATTAGAACAGTAGCAGAGTCAATGTTTTCAATACGTTGGTAAGGAAGGGCTGTCTGAAATCTTTGTGAGAATTATTGCCTTCATATTTGCTGACATCAACTTGGCCTCACTCATGTGATTTTTTTTTTTTTTCAGTATATTGGTAGTTGAACCTCCACTGGCTGTTTTAGAGACATCTGAAAGATGGACATGTGTGCATATATAAAATCTATGATAATTTAACTTCTAATCTATCATCTTATCAAAGTCAAGTGAATCAGCATATATCTATACTCACAATGATTATTAACAATTAACATTTTATGTAATACTGTACTTTGTGACTTTAAAATGGTTAAAAACGTTAACCATTGATCATAAAAATATCTGTGGTATTCATTTATCCAGTTAAGTTCTTAGATAATTAGCAGTGATTAGAACTGAATATAATAGTTTCATTTTAAACAGATCCATTCATAGCTGTAATGATTCCAAGTAAATTTATCATCTGTAATTATTTTACAGAAAAATCAAGCATTTCTCCCTATTTTAATCTGAATGTGTGAAAAGAACAAGAAAGGATATGATTCGAAGGCCACCAAAATAATGTAGAAAGGCTCATGATATGTCACTCGTTAAAAATGTTACTTTCACATCAAATTTTAATTTAAGTCAATTATCATTCAGCAATCATGTTCATTAAAACATGCCTTTGTTTAAAAATTGTATGTGGACCGTTCAGTTAAAGTAATACAGGGCAAGATGACCCAACAAAAAAACCTCACTTCTAATTCACCCCATATTTCAATTTATGTAGGCTATTTGATGAGACATTAGCAGATTATAATAAATTTCTCTCATGAGAATGTGGCTCGATGTCAATTTGACTTTGAAAAAAGGATCAAAGCTGCCCAGTCAAATTAATTCTGCATTGACATACTTGTCTTTGGCTATTGAAATTTGACCTTCTAATACTTCACATCTTCATTACTCCATGTGGCTTCTCAATGTGAGTGGATTTTTATTTTTCTGAAGGGGGGAAAAGGCCATATTGTCTGTACTAGATGAATATTTAGCAACGCAAAAATGATTTTGTACTTTTTTTTTTATTGTGTCTCATCTATACTTTTGGTCTGTTAAGAGCAGGGGAATGACAGAAGAAGGAAAGGAGACACCCTTGAGTGTCCTCTGCTGACTCCTTACTGTCTAGGTTTGGGAGAGATCACAGATCAGAGAAGGTTTTAAGCTCTAGTGCATTCTGGCTTCCAGCATTGGCTTGAGCAATGAGACCAGAGTGTGTGATGCCCTTCCAAATGTCCCTAGCTTAAGTTACAGAAAAGGAGAAGAAAAACAACAACTTGTTAATAGCTTTGACCTCTTAAACTATGACATGAAGCAAAAGCACTAGTCACTTAAAGGCCACCCCTTTGTAATTGTGACTTCTGAAGTGAGTCACGTACAAATTTCCTCTCAGGAAAGTTTAACCCAAAAGATGTTTAATCAGTGCAATTCGTTTCCCTTAAAACGCCCCAACCATCTTCAGATTTAAGCAGTGTAATTAAAAGCCACCAAATTAATGCGTTCACTTTGAAATGCGTGTGAGACAATGAACTAAATAAATTACTACCAACACACAGAGATGTCTGTTTGCGCAAATGGGAATTCTGTTAGTCCACAGAAGGAGAAGGAATACAGTCAAATTCTGTAGTGTCAGGCACAAGCTTGTGAGGCAACGACTGACCCAGTTATACAAAGAAAAGACTGAACAGTCCTATGTAGATCGCAGAGACCCCAGAGGCTGATGAAAGCCTTCTTCGTTTAATGCTTATAAGAGACACATTAAGATTCAGGAGTATTTGAAATGGGAATTTGTTCATTGTGATACCAGAGATTGATGTGATGTACAGTGTTTTAGAAGCTCCCTAGAATTTGATTATTTGGTATACAGAACCTAGTTCCACATCATACTTCTGATTACCATACCTTCTAAGGTCTTTGCACCAAAATAACTACAGTAATAATAATAATAATAATAATAATAATAATAATAATAATAATAATAATATAGTGGAGTGTTGTGGTATACACCTGTGATTCCAGCACAAGGGAAATGAAGGCAGGTGAATTGTGACATTGAAGCCATCCTGAGCTATGTAGTAAGGCTTTATTTAAAAAAAAAAGGCAATTTAACTAAGTAGCTAATTTACTACCAACTAAACAACAACAACAATGAAACATTTATTAACTTTCTACTACATTAGAGAATTAAAAAAATATACATTTATCTATTTATTTATTTATTTGCAAGGAGAGAGAGGTAGAAGAGAGACAGAATGGGCATGTCAGGGCCTCCAGCAGATGTCAATGACCTTCAGATGTATGAGCCACTGTGCATCTGGATTTACGTGGATCCTAGAGAATCAAGCTTGTGTGTATGGAACTCAAAGCCATGTGTGTTCATTGTCCAGCGTGAGTATTATTCAGGATATTGCTGCAAAGTCAGGGTTCCTTCTTAATTCACAAGAAACAGTGATCTAACTCTTCCTGATCTGTGGAAATTTCCTACAGCAGAAAGAGTGTGCAGGCTATTTGAATAGCACTGAGAATTCACTTTACTGGAGCAAGAGTATTATCATAACATTTTATGTAATATATCACTTGAAGCAAATTTCTATTTTATTTTTAGTTATTTTTAGCATCTACTGGTCATCGTGTAGCGTCTGGTAAGACCAGAATCAGTCTTAAGAGCTGCGGTTCTCAACAAAACATCGGTACATCAGAGTCACTTGTGACAGGATGTGACATCATGGCTAATCAGGAGGCATGACCATTTGTGATTTATTTCTCTTGAAAAGTGACAAATGGCTTAGCAAAAATATAAATAAACCCAAAGGGAACTTGAATTTTTCTTGCTTATATTAATGGTTTCATTCAATACATTCTGATATGCTTTCTTGAGAGGGGAAATTATGCCTACAGAAGCCGGGTTTCAGACTTGTTTGAAATGTGGACGTGAGCCGGGCGTGGTGGTGCACACCTTTAATCCCAGCACTCAGGAGGCAGAGGTAGGAGGATCGTCATGAGTTCGAGGCCACCCTGAGACTCCATGGTGAGTTCCAGGTCAGCCTGGGCCAGAGTGAGACCCTACCTCGAAAAACAAACCAAAACAAACAAACAAAAAAGTGGACATTAAGTTTGTTGTGGATGGCACACAGCTCCTGCCTCTACATAAAGCACATATCACCTTTTCCCTTTTCCTGTCCTTATAGTATCTTTTTTTTTTTTTCAGGGTGTCTTCTAGAGTTTTATCATGATTTGGGGGGATGGTTTGGAGCAAAGGAGGCAGTTGGCTGAGTGGAAATTTGAATAAAAATAAACGTTTGGCATGTAGCCTCTGGGATTGGTGATAGATCAAGGGATTTACCTTTTTCAGGGAGATCAATGTTGAAAGGGAGCTCTTCAGAGGAAAAAAAGGTAGAGGGATACTGGAAGGCACTGTTTTCTTATTGATATGTAACAAAAACCTTATCTTTGAAGTTGCATATTTTAGGAATTTCCCTTCCCAAGTTAACATCTTAAGCATCATCAAAGCAAATTTGGTAACTTTATTATGAAGCCACCAAATTTCCAGTTACCCTAGGGGAGAAAAGCGTGGAGAAGCCACTTCCTGCACTAGAAAGAGAAATGGCCATCTCTGCAGTAAGTGCTGGATTTTAAGCATGATAGCCTGTGAGTCAGTGAAGGAATAAGATTAAATGTAAGGCATATCTATTTAAAATTTTATTTATTTGCAAGCTGAATGGGAAAGAAGAGAGACAGAGAGAATAGGCATGTCAGAACCTCCAGCAGTTGCAAATTCCAGATGTATGAATCACTTTGTGAACCTGGCTTTGCATGTGTACTGGGGAATCGAACTAGGGTCCTTTGGCTTTGCAGGTAGGCACCTTAACCACTAAGCCATCTCTTTAGCCCTGTTAGTCACATCTTGATACTTTGTTTCCAAAACTTTTCTCCAGAGCCTAATACCAGCAAGGAGCAGTGATGATGGCAGCCTTACAAACTTTGGATTTAATTATCTTTTTTTTTTTTTTTTTTGAGGTAGGGTCTCGCTCCAGCACAGGCTGACCCAGAATTCACTATTCAGGGTGGCCTTGAACTCACGGCAATCCTCCTACCTCTGCCTCCTGAGTGCTGGGATTAAAGGCGTGCACCACCACACCCAGCTAGATTTAGTTATCTTAATTGATAATAATTTCATTTGAGCAAAACTGAGATAACCGGGTTATTATAGTGTTGTAAAAATTAATTATCAATAATATGGCATAGATATGAAGTATTTCCCTAGATGTTTTTTGGTCTGAATGCTTGATCGCCTTGATATCTCTGACCCAATCAAGAGATTAATCCATTAATTGATTCATAATTTTCTAGGTGCCTCTCTCTCTGTCACACACACACACACACCCACGCACTCACACACAAACACGCACGCACACACACACGCACGCACACACACGCACACACACATGCGTGCACGCACGTGCATGCACACACACGCACGAACACATGCACAGATGCACACACACGTGCACGCACACACGCACAGATGCACGCACACGCATGCACACGCAGGCACACGCATGCATGCACACATGCACACACACGCACACACAGGCACACACACGCAGACACGAACACGCACACACATGCGCACACACTCATGTGCACACACACATGCACATGCACGCACACACCCACAAACGCACACACATGCATGAGCACACTTCTTTGTGGCTGTCTTGAGGGGCCACTCTGCTTTGTCAGATGGCTATTCATGATATACTAGAAAAATGATCATAGTAATTTCTTCTTTTTAAAATATTGAACTCTTATTTATTTACTTGATAGAGAGACGGGGAGCAGAGAGAGAATGGTTGCTCCAGGGCCTCCAGCCACTGCAAATGCATTCTAGACACATGCCTCACCTTGTACATCTGCCTTATGTGAGTACTGGGGAATCAAACCTGGGCCCTTGGGCTTTGCAGGTAAGTGCCTAACAACTAAGCCATTTCTCCAGCCCTTCTTATTTATTCAATCAAGTGAAGTTCAGTATTTATGATTTTAAATTAATTTTAATTTCTTTATACATTCTTTATTTTTTATTAATTAGTTTTGTATTCATCGAATATAGTCAAGTTAGTACCATTGTCTGATCTCTCTCTCCTGACTCTGGAGCAAAGCCTGAGTTTGTTTACTGTTAATTACCCTGGATGCGCTGTCTTGCTCCTAGGCAAACACCAGGCAGGGCTATTGCCTGTGAAAAGCAGCTTGGGCATCCTGAACTTGGCCTTCCTTTTGGATAACATAATCCACAGCTTGTGCAGGAAATAACCTGTCCCCAGAAATCACGGTCTGGGTATTGTTTTTTTTTAAAAAAAATTGTTTTATGTTTATTTATTTATTTGAAAGTGAGAAAGAGAGAGAGAGAGAGAGAGAGAGGGAGGGAGAGAGAGAGAGAATGGGCACGCCAGGGCTTCCAGCCACTGCAAACGAACTCCAGACGCGTGCGCCCCCTTGTGCATCTGGCTGACGTGGGTCCTGGGGAACCGAGCCTCGAACCCGGGCCCTTAGGCTTCACAGGCAAGCGCTTAACCGCTAAGCCGTCTCTCCAGCCCACAAAAAAATTTTTTTAAAGGTGTAGATAGTACATTTTTCTTTTGTTAAGCTCATCTCTGATGTCTGTACTCTGCACACACCACACGGATCATCTCTCAGTGACAAGATGAGGACTGACTCAGGAAGCCCTGAACATGTGAGCGGCTGCTCCTCTCCCTCCTTCCTTCCCAATGACACCGTCAGACTTAACTATGCCAGAGGCAGTGCTGTGATCTCGATCAGCAGAAATTTGGGTCCCTAGAGCTTCATGTGCAAATGTGAGGTATTTTCGTGTTCACCGTCGGGAAGAATACATGGGGTGGGGCAGGAGCTACAACTGGAAGGGACAAGGGCAAAGACGGCCACGGACTAAAGGTCTGCAGTGGTCTCGATGAAATTAGATTTGATCGCTCATCCAGTCGTGAGTTATGCAACATTTAAGACCCATCCAAGATTTATTATACTGCTTTATAGCCAACAGCTTAAGTCATAAGTAAACTTGTCATTGACACGTGTGACAATCTGAAAATAAATGATCGATGTCTCAGGTCCTTAAGATTTAATTGAATGAACTCAAACTCCCAAGATGGTTGTATCTGAGTATACTGACCTACACATATCTACTTTACATTGTCTTTAAGAGCCAATTTTTCCACATGCTAGTAGTCTTGAACTTAGGAAGTGCTTTATATAGGTGATATTGGTGGAATTTATCTTTTATATACAATCGATACTTTTTATGGTAAATTGTGCATGCTCAATAAAATGCAGTTTATAGTTATACCTTACTTGTCTATCATAAATTCCTCCTAGATAGGCCTGTCCCTTCATTACATTCAGAGCTGATATCATTGTCATCTTTTTTATTTTTAATCCAAGGTCTGGTCCCACTCTAGCCCAGGCTGACCTGGAATTCACTCTGTAGTCTCAGGGTGGCCTCGAACTCACAGTGAATCTCCTACCTCTGCCTCCCGAGTGCTGGGATTAAAGGCGTACACCATCACGCCTGGTGATATATTCATTTTTTATAGTATATGATATAAACTAGAACACTCCACTAGCTATTCTTTTCAAATCGCTATATGTTCATACCTACTACCATTTATTTACATGATGAGTGGGCCCTAAAATCTTCTTTTCTCATAAGCACGCTGAAAATGCACCAGCTGCAAACATTGCCTAATCACACCGGAATGATAATTTAGTGTCTACCCATATGTGGCAGGAGAAGCATCTGCAAGCTATTCTACAGTTTAGCAGTCAGATCTCTACCTCACAAGTTTTTTTTTTCTCTTCATTCAGGGGTCAGTTCCAATGTCATTCTTTTGAACTGCTGTCCCTTTCCCCTGAGTTTTGATTTCGGTGTGGCTCCATTCTCCGTCCACGTTCACTGGTTATGGTCTGCTGTGGGAGTGGGTGGCAGTTTGCTGTTTGAGCTGTTGTGGCAACCACAAACTCATTTTTCTAATTTTGTCAGAACCATCAATTGTTACTTGGTAAATCCATTACATAAAAGGGTCCATGTTTTAGGTCTAATTGGTAATGCTTAGGTGACAATTTCCCAAAACATTTTAGGATAAATTAAACATTAGCCTCTAAACTATTTTTTCTCTCTGATTAATGAGCAAACATCTTGAAGTAAAGGACAACAATGGTTTGGCAAGTTTGCAGACAGTAATTCATTGATTCAAAACCCAGAAATCATTACCATTTATAAGTGTGTTTTCCTCTTTTAAAAATATTTTACTTATTTATTTGCAAGCAAAGAGATAGAGGAGAGAGAGAGAGAGAGGGGGGGGGAGGGAGGGAGGGAAAGAGAGAGAGAGAGAGGGAGAGAAAGGGAGAGAGAGAACACCATGGCATCTAGCCACTGCAAATGAACACCAGATGTAGGTACCACTTTGAGCATCTGGCTTAACATGGGTACTTTGGAATCAAACCTGGGTTGTTAGGTTTTGCAGGCAAGTGCCTTAACCACTGAGTTATCTCTCCAGCCCTGTTTTCCACTTTTTAACTTTACTAATATAGACATAATTCTAGAGATTTAGAAAAGTAGGATGCTCATATCCTATATACCCTTTTTCACCATGGAAGAAATTCATTGACTTCTCATTTGATGAGTCCTTCTTATTTTGTTTGTTTATTTATTTGAGAGCAACAGAAAGACACAGAGAGAATGAGGCAGAGAGAGAGAGAGAGAGAGGGAGAGAGAGAGAGAGGGAGTGTGCCAGGGCCTCCAGCCTCTGCAAACAAACTCCTGATGCATGTGCCCTCTTGTGCATCTTGCTAACGTGGGTCCTGGGGAATCAAGCCTCGAACCGGGGTCCTTAGGCTTCACAGGCAAGGGCTTAACTGCTAAGCCATCTTTCTCCAGCCTCCTGATGAGTCCTTTTATTTTGCTCAGAATCCCACAGCATTTCTTACTACATGATGTTAATGGCACCCCCCCCCCAAAGGTATCAAGTGCCACCTTTTCATCCAACTTCTAAACACAGTACTACAAGAATGACAGAAGAATATCACTGTCTTAATATTTATGTGGAAAGCAGGAAATGGTGCTTTGAAAACAGATTTAATTTACAATGGTTCGTTACCCCTGCCCTGCTTTAAATTATTGCTTACATCTGAATGTATAAGATTTATACAAAAGCAAGGTGATAACTGGTTGCTTACTTTGACACAGTTCACGATGGCCTCCTTAGATAGCAAAGCTGATGCCAGACACGCTCATCTGGAAAGTCCATTGCATCTCCGTGGCCTCTCGCCACATAGGGAACAATTATGACTTCCATACTTAGGACCATACGGAGATGCTTTGCGCCATGGTCGTGTGTTCTGGAATGTTCATTCTATAAGTGCCTCATGAGCCTCAGCTCCTAGCTAACTTTTTCATGGTGAGCATAAAGTTTTAGTTTTTATAAATAATTATTCTTCATGCTATGTCTTTTTTTTCCTAAAAAATATTTTGCTTATTTATTGATTGATTTGAAAGAGAGAGAGGGAGGGAGGGAGGGAGAGAGAGAGAGATTGAGAGAGAGAGAGAATATGGGTACACCAGGGCCTCCAGCCACTGCAAATCAACTCTAGACACAAGTGCCACCTTGTGCATCTGGCTTACATGGGTTCTGGAGAATCAAACCTGGGTCCTTTGGTTTTGCAGGCAAGTGTCTTTACCGCTAAGCCATCCCTCCAGCCATCATGGATTTTCTTTCAGCTTGATGGCTAATTGGGCAATTCAGGCAAATAAATTAATTAATTAAATTAAGATGGGGATGAGAGTTGCTTAAAAGTCGGGTGTGGTGGTGCATACCTTTAATCCCAGCTCTTGGGATGCTGAGGTGGAGGACTGCTCTGAGTTCGGGGCCAGGTTGGTACTACATAGTGAATTGCAGGTCAGCCTGTGCCAGGGCAAGACTCTTTCTTGAAAAACCAAAAAGAAGCAAACAAACAAATGAATACCTGAAGCGTCCTCCAGGCTTGAATTATCTAAGAGTATGATGTTCAGACAAGGGTGCACGTTAATCAAAATGTGCAAAGCTTTGTAAGATAAAAATTTTACAACCACTTCAAGTCTCCCGATATAGAAGCATGCAAAGAAAAGACCCTTGATATTCTTTTTAAAATGGATTTCAGGTGGCTTTCCCCTTTGCCCTGGCTGAGAACTGCAAGCCCCAGTAAATATTATTACAGATGTATTTGGTATGTAGGCTTGCACTTTGTTTCTGATGGTTTAAAAATGTTAAGAAATCCGAATTCTATGGGATCTTTCTAGATGTTTCTCATTTGGGTGTCAACGTTTGATTACATTCACGTGTGTGTGCATTGTCTTGGGATTAATTGCATTGCTCTTGAAATTTTACAAAGCGCCTTCATTTCCCCCTCCCTTGGTAGTCCTGTGCATGGAGGCGAAAGGTGGTCTTCTGCACATGAGTGTGTGCTTCAGGGTGTGCGTAGCATATCAAAAGTCACCACACTTATTCAACATTAGGCTGTGAGACTACAAAGCCTAGATTTTTCCCCAGAATCCTCTTAATGCTCACCGAGGTATGCCATGGATGGGTAACTTTGAGGTAAGCAGATCGGATACCATTATCCCCACGTAAGATATAAAGAACTTGGCACGGTTAGCTTTACCATACACATCTGCAGCTGGTGAGGGTCCAGATCCAAATCATTTGGCTTAAACCACCGCTCTGCCTCCCATCCAAGTACTAACCCGGCCCGACCCTGCTTGGCTTGCGAGGCTAGACAAGATGGGACGTGTTCAGGTTGGTATGGCTGTAGACAATCCAGTGCGTGTTCTGTAAACTGCACATTTTCCTGAATATTCCATGTAATTATATTTATCAGTAAATGAAACTGGCTTCTGCCCCCCATATAGTTGAACAGAAATAATTTCTTTAAATTTTTTTATGTAGTTAATATATTTATTTGAGAGAGAGAAAGAGGGAGAGAGGAAAGAGTGAGAGAGAGAGCGAGAGCGAGAGCGAGAGCGAGAGAGAGAGAGAGAGAGAGAGAGAGAGAGAGAGAGAGAATGGGTACACCAGGGCCTCCAGCCACTGCAAATGAACTCCACATGCATGTGCCCCTTGTGCATCTGGCTTATGTGGGTCCTGGGCAATTGAACTGGGATCCTTTGGCTTTGCAGGCAAGTGCCTTAACTGCTAAACCATCTCTGGAGCCCCTAGGAATAATATCTTCTTCATTTCAATCAAGGGAAATTTAGCCAACTGTGCTTGTAGCTTGCATTTGGAAACAAGCATGCAGACAAAATAAACAAGGGTCTAGCACCTGTCAAAATTCTAAGCTATGGGCTGGAGAGATGGCTTAGCCGTAAAGTGCTTGCCTGTGAAGCCTAAGGGCCCTGGTTCGAGGCTCGATTCCCCAGGACCCATGATAGCCAGATGCACAAGTGGGCGCACGTGATGGAGTTTGTTTACAGTGGCTGGAGGCCCTGGCGCGCCCATTCTCTCTCTTTCTCTGCCTCTTTCTCTCTCTGTCTGTTGCTCTCAAATAAATAAATAAAAATAACAAATAAGATTCTTTTATTAAGGAGAATAAAGAATAAAATAAATTTATTGGATTTTTTTCTTTTTTGGTTTTTCAATGTAAGGTTTCACGCTAGTCCAGGCTGACCTGGAATTCACACTGTAGTCTCAGGATGGCCACGAACTCACTGTCTCTTTCTCTGTCTGTCACTCTCAAATAAATAAATAAAAATAAACACAAAAAAATTTTAAAATTCTAAGCTATGTTAAAAATCCAGATTAAGACATGGAAATTCTCTCTCTTTTAACAGGCACCTAACATTTACTGTGTCCCTTTTTTCCCCAAACAGAACATGCGGCATTTTAGCAGTATGTGCGATAAGAAAAGCAATGTCCCACCTGAATTACAGGTGAAAAGAACACTTGAAGTAATGGGCTCTAGTAACAAATGTTTCTTCTAACTAAAAATATTGAATGTATCCCATTTATCCGGTGCTGACTTCACTCTCCATTGGAGAATCTGCTTCACTTTTTCAGATAGACACAGAACCTGAGGAGAGAATCAGCCCATTGCACCTCACTAGGGCCCCAGCTGAAACTCGGGGAACTGAGCAAGAGTGCTGCTTTCTTGGTGAACCTGGTACCAGCACAAGGGTGAAGGAGATCCACATGGAGAACACTCAACTCCTACCAAACCAGAGATCCAGAGACACAGAGGCTCCCAAGACCTCATCACTGAGGTAGACCTAAAATGAACCCAGCTTGGCTCAGGGAAATTTGTAAAAGAGGGGGCAGAAAGATGGTTAGAGCTAAGGACCCTGAGAGCTATACATTGGGACATTATGCACAGAGACATTGCTTCTTCCCCATAACTAATGGCTGCCCCCATAATGAACAACCCTAATCCCCAACAAGGAGGGTCCTTGCAGAGGGGGGAAGACGGGGAGGAGGCTAATGATGGTGCCAACACGGAGTACATACGTAACTAATAAAAAAATAAAATTAAAAATATTGAATGTTTAAAAAACTCTTATAACATTTTAAGTACTTTAAGAAATACATCTAACACTTAAAAAACAGCTTCCTCTTCTAGATAAATTGTTCACTTTTTTTTTAATAATTTTTAAACTTTTTATTGGCAGCTTCCATAAGTATGGACAATAAAAGCATGATAATTCCCCTCCCTCCACCCCTGCTCCTCTCTCTTAAGTCCACCCTCCATTGAACCTCCTCCTCCTCCTTTCAATTACTCTCGCTTTTGTTTTGATGTCATCAATTTTTCCTCATAATTATTATTATTATTTATTATTTGGTTTTTTGAGGTAAGGTTTCACCCTAGCCCAGGCTGACCTAGAATTCACTCTGCAATCTCAGGGTGGCCTTGAACTCATGGCGAACCTCCTGCCTTTGCCTCTCAATTGCTGGGATTAGAGGTGTGTTCACAAAAATTTTTGCTATTCTATACTATACTATGTATTTTTTGTCTTATTAACATATCGCTAGTGGGTGTTAACTCTATGCAGTACAATCAAATAGAAATTATTCAGAGAAGCCACAAGGCTCCAATAATAAAAGTATTAGGATTCATGGGCCCAGCAGTTTCTCCTTAGTATTCACCATAGAAAGTAGAGTGAAGGCAATCGGCCCCAGGGTCAGACTATGACCAGGTCTGTGAAAGCTCTGTGGCCTACCTATGACATGTTCTGCCCCCAAGAGGTCCAAGCTGTGCCCTCTTGGCCTCCTGGCATGCTCTCGAAGGATGTGAAAGTCAGAACTGCTAGGAGGAATTGGCAGATTACTCTATTATTCCACAAAAATCGGAATACTTCTCACAGTGACATTGTCAGTTCAAAACCCTCCATTTAAGGACTGGAGAGACGGCTTGGCAGTTAAAGCACTTGCCTGTGGAGCCTAAGGATCCAGGTTTGATTCTCCAGTACCCAGGTAAGCCAAAGGCACAAGGTGGCACATGAATCTGGAGTTTGTTTGCAGTTTCTAGGGGCCCTGGCAATCCATTCTCTCTCTCTCTCTTTCTCTATCTCACAAATAAATAATAAACCAACAAAATATTTTTTAAAAAACCCTCCATTTCAAGTTCCCTATGAGGTCACAACCTGAATGGCAACTGCGTTGGTTCCACTGCTTGTTTCTGCTTTCTTCAACTAGGCACTATAAAAACTGTCACAGCATGGGGCTGGAGGGATGGCTTAGCGGTTAAGGTGTTTGCCTGCAAAGCCAAGGGACCCAGGTTCGGTTCCCCAGGACCCATGTTAGCCAGATGCACAAGGGGGCGCATGTGTCTGGAGTTCGTTAGCAGTGGCTGGAGGCCCCGGCACGCCCATTCTCATTTTCTCTCTCTCTCTCTCCCCCCCTCTTTCTGTGTCAAATAAATAAATAAAAATATTTTAAAACTGTCACAACAGAACAGGATCTTGAATTGAACAAGTTTTCCTTCATGATAAACTAAATTGTTGAAAGGTAAACAAAGACTCTTCAATCTCCAAAACGTTTATGTTCCATAGTGAGTTCAAAATCCCTGGTCATTCATACACATATACACACTTGTTATTTCAAGGCAGAGTCTCACTCTAGTCTAGACTGATCTGGAACTCACTCCAGTGGCTGGCTTCAACTCACAGAGAGCCTCCTACTTTTGCCTCCTGAGTGCCGGGATTAAAGGTGTGTACCACCACCCTGGCTCTTAAACTTATTTCTGTTCCATGTAATCTGTTCTTTCTTCCTTCCTTCCTTCCTTCCTTCCTTCCTTCCTTCCTTCCTTCCTTCCTTCCTTCCTTCCTTCCTTCCTTCCTTTCTTTCTTTCTTTCTTTCTTTCTTTCTTTCTTTCTTTCTTTCTTCTTTCGTTTTTTGAGGTAGTCTCACTCTAGCCCAGGCTGACCTGGAATTCACTATGTAGTCTCAAAGTGGCTGCGAACTCACGTCAAGTCTCCCATCTCTGCCTCCTGAGTGCTGGGCTTAAAGGCGTGCCCCACCACACCTGGCTCATCTTTTCCTTTTCCTCCAGTCTTGAACCCCAATCCATGGAATGATACCTCCCACATTTAGGGTGGGTCTCCCAAATCCTCAGCTAATCCTCTCTAGACACACCCTCACAGACACATCCCAAAGTGTGTTTCCCTCTGCCATTTATTTTCTGTGTGTGCTGTGGTAGGTGGTGAGATGTATGCATGCATATGGTATGTGTGTGTGTGCGTGTGCGTGTGCGTGCGTGTGTGTGTGTGTGTGTGTGTACATGCGCCATGCATGCAGAAACCAGAGAAGACTGTTGGGTGCCCGCCTTCTTGCTCTTCCGCTTGTTTCTTTGAGACAGCTGCCTTCCCACTTAACACTGAGTTGCCAGTTTGGTCACATTGGCTAACAAGCAAGCCCCAGGGATTTTCTGGTTTCCCCGCTCTACAAGACTGAAGTGGATAAGCTATCTTCAGCTTTTTAAAAAAATGTTTTATTTATTTGTAAGGAGAAAGAGAGAGAGAGAGAGAGAATTGCCATGTCACTTTGTGCATCTCAAGCATCTTTCTAGCCCTCAGTGTTTACATGGGTGCTGGGATCAAATTCATGCTTCCTCAGGCCCTCACGTTTGCTTGGCAACTCCTCTTACCCACTGAGCCATTTCCCAGCCTCACTCATTCATCTCTTAATCCTGGTGGCAATCAGAATTAACCACTGGAGCATCCATTGCTCTGCACAGAGGTATAGTAGACGTGGTAGAAACATTTACCTTTTTTATTGTTCGTGAAGACACAAATGCACTTACTGCAAATGAGCCAAATATACGAGCACATCCATTCATCAGGGGCTGAATTTCATTTCAGTTTTTACTGGGAGAGCAGCCTATTGTGGTAATCAAATTATAGGCAAAACAGTGTAATTGGGTTAATAGAAAAAAAATTGAATCTCATCATCAAATTAGATTGGCTGGTCTATGATCTGATCAAGTTCCTCAAATAAAATAATATGCTTCAAGCTCTTAGAGTGTTTCTCAGCTCACAGTATGCATGTGAATATCACCAGCTCTTTTCTTTTTCCCTTGGCAATCATTTCAAATATCACGGAAAGGTACCGCTTTGATATGATGAGTTAACCTTGCTTTAGCATTTATATTCTGAGTTTGTCTTCTAAGGGACATGACCAGGAAAGTCTGGGCCATAAAATTCTAGGGAACAACCATTACAGTCAATGGCACATCAAGTAAGGATACGTGTATATACAGGTATATATATATATATATATCTCAACAATTTCTCCATAATCGATGAAAGCTACAGAATAATATTCTTTTCTTTCTTTGCAAAAGCCAGCATTGCTGCCAGAGTATACCACCAGCTTGTGAATGATCTGTATTCTATTCGACTTAGGTTAGAGTCATTGAGCATCTGGCTTATGCAGATAATGGCGAGCATTTGTCCAGACACCTGGTATGTGCAAATTGCTTCTCGCTTTTCCACTTTCAAGTCAGGAATCCAGGCTCCTGCCAGGTTATGAATAAATTACAGGGCCAAGTACTTGAAGACCAGTGTCGCTGTTAAAATTAACAAGCCTTCACTCGAGATGGAACAAGACAGCCACTCCATAAGACCTGTGTACCGAACAAGTCATTGTCATCTCTGTAGTTCACAAGTGGTTTCTGTGGGGTATATTTTTCCCTTATTTTAAGAGATTGTTCTCATTGCTTCATTTCCATGGCCTTTCGCAAATAATGCACAAAGTAACTCTGGCATGGCTAGTGAGTTTTGCTGGCACAAGAGCAAGGTTAGAGAGGTTGTTGATTTGCTCCCACTCATAAATTTTCAGAAGAGTTGGTCCTGGATAAATTGTGAGGCTGGGCATCCCTCCATCTGTGAGATTCCACTTTCTCTCGTGACTTTGTCCTTCGGGGAACTGACTCTCTCTCTCTCTCTCTCTCTCTCTCTCTCTCTCGTGTTCTTTCGCTTCTTCCTCTTTCTGAAAGCTTGTTCTCAGAAGATATGCAGAAACACCATACTAAGGGGCACACAGCTGTTAAGATTATAATATGTTCCTTTTACCAAGAATGTTGACATTTTTCAACAACAGACCAAAAAAAAAAAAAAAGTGCATCTCGAAAGGGGGAGGAGGAATTCATTAGTTGCAAAATGTTAGGCTTTAGTAAGCAGGTGGAGGGAACATTTTGAAGAGAGGAAGAAGTTCTGTTAATATCCATCAAGTTGCCCACATGTAGGAAAGGTTTTACTTGGGGGATGGAACAGGAGGAATGATACAGAACGGTGGGAGAGAAGGGTCAGTAGCTTTGAGGATTGGTGAAGGGAAGGGGAGAGCAGAAGTTCTGAGTAATGCTAAGGGGCTGAAATTTGTTTCCAATGTAGACGTTCTTTCGAAGAGTGGCAAGCCAAAGCTTCGAATCATTATTCATTTTATTAGCATTTTCATTACTTTTCAAAAGGCACTTTCATACAGAAAATACATTGAAGTTAATAGGAGTTAAAATAATCAGATACAGTGTGGTAGATGCTCCAAGATGGACCCTAGCAAACTCCTGCCTTCTAGTATTACATCCATGTGTAATCTTTTCCCTACCTCGAATATTCATGATTTTAAAGTATATTTTATTTTTAAATATATTTTATTTAAAATAGAATCAATATGGCTTTACTTATTTGCAATCAGAGAGAGGGAGAGAGAAGGAGAGAGAGAGAAATAGAGAGAGGGAGAGAGAATGTGCACACCGGGGCCATCAGCCTCTGCAAACGAATTCCAGATCCATGCACCACTATGTGCATCTGGCTTTACATGGGTTCTGGGGAATCAAATCAGGATCATTAGGCTTTGCTGGCAAGCACCTTAACCACTGAGCCATCTCTCCAGCCCCTATCTAACTCATGGGATGGATAGCATATTACAGAAGTGTCAGCATCAGCATGTGACTTCTGCAAGGTTAAGTGAGAACCACATGGAGCCTCCTGCCTGGGGTTCTCTTGCATCAGCTGTTCTGAAAGAAGCCACAAGCCCCGTGATAAGAAAGCTCAGTCATTCCTTAGGAAATCCCATGAGGCTCGGTAGTAATGTCTCGTTTTGTTCCAATTTTTTATCCATGTGAATAGGCCTGCCTTAAATGTATATTCTTCAAACATAGTCAAGCCATGTATAACAGTGGTCCCAGAATGGTATATGAGGGGCTGGAGAGATGCCTTAGTGGTTAAAGCACTTGCCTGCAAAGCCAAAAGACCTAGGTTTGAATCCCTAGGACCCACATAAGCCAGATGCACAAAGTGGTGCGTGCATCTGGAGTTCATTTGCAATGGCTAGAGGCCCTGGTACATCATTCTATCTATATGCCTCTTTGTATCTATCTCTCTTAAATAAATAAATAAAAGAATGGATACAAGAGGTTTTATTGATAGAAAGAATGTTCATCAAGAAGATATAAAACAAACAGTTAAATGGCAATCAAGGGTAGAAAGAAGATGGAATGTTCTTTCCCTATTATTGAGAGTGCTAAACATAGTTTGTGTTCTATATTGCAGTGTCTAAGAAATGTTAGAAAGCCATATAAGGATTTAGAATAAATTAATTTTATTCTCAAACCAGGCATGGTGGCGCACGCCTTTAATCCTAGCACTTGGGAGGCAGAGGTAGGAGGATCGCCATGAGTTTGAGGCCACTCTGAGACTACATAGTGACACATACGTCTGGAGTTTGTTTACGTGGCTGAATGCTCTGGCATGCCCATTCTCTATCTCCCTCTCTATCTCCTTCTTTCTATCTCTCTTAAAGAAATAAAATAAAAATTAAAGCTGTGCATGGTGGTGCATGCCTTTAATCCCAGCATGAAAGAGGCAGAGGTAGGAGGATCACAGCGAGTTCAAGGCCATCCTGAGACTACAGAGTGAATTCCAAGCCAGCCTGGACTAGAGTGAAACTCTACCTCGAAAAACCAAAAAAAAAAAAAAAAAAAAAAAAGAATAAATTTATTTTATTCTTTATTCTCCTTTATAAGAAATTTTTTTTTGTTATTTTATTTATTTATTTGAGAGTGACAGACAGAGAGAGAAAGAAGCAGATAGAGAGAGGGAGAGAGAATGGGCACACCAGGGCCTCCAGCCACTGCAAACAAACTGCAGGCATGTGCCCCCTTGTGCATCTGGTTAATGTGGGTCCTGGGGAGTTGAGCCTTGAACCAGGGTCCTTAGGCTTCACAGGCAAGCACTCAACCATTAAACCATCTCTCCAGCCCAGGAGGATCTTTTTTAAAAAATAATTTATTTAGTATTTGAGAGAGCGGGAGAGAAGGATGGTGAGAGAGAGACAGAGTAGAGAGAGAGAGAGAGAGAATGGCCACTAGCCACTGCAAACAAACTCCAGATACACGGGCCACCTTGTGTACCTGGCTTTCGTGGGTCCTGGGCAATCAAAGCTGGGTCCTTAGGCTTTGCAGGCATGAGGTTTAACACCTAGGCCATCTTTCCAGCCCTTACGAATATCTTTATTCTTCTTTTAGGTTTCCCAATTGGAATGATTGCAGTAATGACTGGTTGAAGGCCACTCTTGCGTTTGGTTTGCTAGATGAGGGCTCAGTAGGATAGTTATACAATATCTGACAGAATTAGCAGAAGCTTTGGTCTAGCAGAATGCACAGACGGAGCATGTCTTATCCACCACACCAGACAGCTGAGCGCCTCATTTGCATAGCCAGTTACCCTCTGCACACATTCTCTTGGAATTATGTGCTAAATAATGAAGGTTATTATCAGAATCTGTATTCTGGGAAGAGCTCACTCTGTTGTCAGAGTTGCTTGCCAGAAGCGAGGAATGGCATTAATAATCCAGGGTGGTCTAGCATTCGGACCGTCCCCTTGGCTGTCCGTTTTAGCTGGCATGCAGGCTGAGCAGCGTCTGTTACGTAGACTTCAAGTTCTAGTCTCATAATGGGTGTTCTAGTAGTTGCTGAATGTACTTTGGGACTCTTCCCAAGTTTGGTGGGTGGCATTTATAAAGCTCAAGTCTTGGCAAAAACTCTGTGCTAATCATTTCTTTTTTTCTTCTTCTCTATCCAAGTTTTCCCTGGCTCTTTAGGGGATTCCATGGCACAGGAAGAGAATCCACACATAGTTATTCTGCGTGAAAAAGAACAAAGTGTATATACAGTCCTGAAAATTCCAGAGGGACTAGCTTAAGTTGAACATTTCAACCAGGTATAATGGAAAGGCATGAAGAAAGAAAACTCTGGCCCATCCTGCCTAACAGGAAGTGATATATAAAATGTCTAACAGGAGCTTGGAGAATGGCTTAGTGGTTTTAGCACCTAACTTCAAAGCCAGGTTCTATTTCCCAGGACCCATGTAAACCAGATGTACAAAGTGATGTATGTATCTTGAGTTCATTTGCAGTGGCTGGAGGTCCTGGTGCGCCCGTTCTCTCTCTCTCTATGTCTGTCTGTCTGTCTGTCTGTTTGTCTGTCTCTCAAATAAATGAATAAAAGCTATTTTAAAAACATCTGACAGTGGCTAGATAACTAGATACATTTTCCTCAGAGTATAATTGTCATGTTACTATATAAAGACAATTACTTAAAGCTTATTTTCATAATATCAAGTCATGACTACAGTTTATCATAGCACCATTCTCCTGCTTTGTGAATGTTATTGCCTTACTAATCATGCAAATAACATGATCTTCATGCCATACCTCTGCTTATTTCTGTTGTCAAGCCACAAAGAAATGAAGTTCCCTTAACTTTCTTTGAGGTAAACTATCCAATAGTTGGATTCATCTTTAATTTGAATATTTTATAACTTTTGAGTTAGATTCCTGAAGTTTGCATGGGATTTTATCCTGTAGATACACTTTTTGTTTACTTTTATTTACTTACTTGAGAATGACAGACAGACAGAGAGAGCAAGAGGCAGATAGAGAGAGAATGGGCGCACCAGGGCCTCCAGCCACTGCAAACGAACTCCAGACGCGTGTGCCCCCTTGTGCATCTGTTTTATGTGGATCCTGTGGAATAGAGCCTGGAACCGAGGTCCTTAGGCTTCACAGGCAAGCGCTTAACCACTAAGCCATCTCTCCATCCCTGTAGATACACTTTTAGAAGAGATGGCTATTTAAGAAATAGTTAATGGCTTTTTCTTAAAGCTCAAACCAAGGCAGATGCACAGTATTGTCTGGTCATTAGTCAGAAAGGATGTAAGTGGTTCCCTGACCAAATGTGCAACTGGTTGGTGTGGAAAAGCAGGATACAGATTCAGAACACATCCATGTGGATGAATTAACTACCTGGCCAGACCGACGCTTGTTGGCAGCGCGGACGCAGTAAGGACAATGCACCAGTTTGTTGTAATTGTTTTGTGCTGTTCTGCCTCAGATGCCCTTTCTGGTGGGATCGATTTTCTAAACTCACAGGACCAGGCGATTCTTTGTCTGTTTTTTGTCCTTTAGAGCACACACCTCGGGGAAGCTGAACATCAAGAAAACGAGCCAAAGATTTCTATGGCTTTTCCTAGAGAGGGGGTCTGATGTATTTCTTTCCATATTTTCAGTGATGCAACTTTTTAATCTTTTAGCACTTGTTTTGAAAAAAAAATCTAGAACTAGGTCCCTCAATCTACACATTATGGAAATAATTACATTAATCAAGCTCTGGTTCAGACATATTTATGAAATAACAAGGATAATTCTGTCTCCTTTCCTCTCTGCCTGTCTTTTTTCCTTCCTTCCTTTCTCCCTCCTTCCCTCCCTCCCCCTTCCTTCCTTCCTTCTTTCCTTCCGTCCATCCTTCCTTCCCTCCTTCCTATTCCTTCTTTTACTTCTCTCCCTCTTTTTTCCTCCTTATGGGCTCACAAAATATTTCTGTGTGGGAAATTTCAAAAGTCTTTTCAAGACAGAACATTTTTGAAATAAGTCAATATTCCTCTAGTGACAACTTTGAATACTGAGACACTGAGAAACAATTTTCGTATTTTTACTAAGAATGAGATAATTTTCTGTCTTTTTTATTTCTGTATTTATTTTCATTTTATTTTTTTGAGGTAGGGTCTCATTCTGGTCCAGGCTGACCTGGAATTAACTATGCAGTTTCAGGGTGGCCTCGAACTCATGGTGATCCTCCTACCTCTGCCTCCCAAGTGCTAAATTTCTTTTTTTTGAATGAGATAGAGACAGAGAAAGAATTGCTGCTCCAGGGCCCCCAGCCACTGCACCATCATGTGCGTGTGTGCGACCTTGCGCTTGCCTCGCCTTTGTGCGTCTGGCTTACATGGGACCTGGAGAGTCAAACATGGGTCCTTAAGGTTTTGCAGGCAAGTGCCTTAAGTGCTAAGCCATCTCTGCAGCCCAAGAATGATTTTTCTTTTAAATCTATCATATGTTCAACCCTTGTGAAATGCCTCTTCTACATTTTTTTTTTTTTTTTTTTGGTTTTTCGAGGTAGGGTCTCACTCTAGCCCAGGCTGACCTGGAATTCACTATGGAGTCTCAGGGTGGCCTCGAACTCACAGCGATCCTCCCACCTCTGCCTACCGAGTGCTGGGATTAAAGGCATGCGCCACCATGCCCGGCTCTCTTCTACATATTCTTATGACAAACCGTCCCCAAACTCCATGAGACAAGCAGTATTCACTGCATTATATACACAGATTGCTGGACCTAGAAGCCTGGCCTGGCACCCCAGGGGCAACACGACCAGGTTATGGTTGTTGGGGCTCTGCTGTGGCAGAGGATATGGGCACCAGGCGGCTTGGGTGCAGCCAGGTAGATGCTGCCTCGGGCTGGACGTCTGTAGCATGTGTGTTTTCTTGCTACTCCTTGGGGGCCTGGTCAGTGATGGGCAGGAGAGGTAGACTGACTGGACTTGTCGAATGTGGGCCTTCAACACACTTAGCTCCATGTCTCAGTGTGACCATCTCAGTCAGTAGGGCTTCTGATACAGTGGTCAACTTCCCTCAGAACAAGAGTCTAAGACCGAAAAGAAGAAATTTCTAGTTCCACAGGACCTGGACCAGGGGAAATGATGCACATCTCTTCTCTTTTTCTGTCATAACCAGTAACAAGAGAGCCTACCTCATATTCAAGGGACAGCGTCATAGACCCCAGAATTGAATGAGGGCATTATCAAGTGGTTACCTGATCAAAGCCATCTTTAATCGACCACAAGACTCAAAACATCAAAGTAGACAGAAGATAAATTTGACCCTGGATTCTTCACTTAAAAAAAAAAAAATGTCGGGGGCTGGAGAGATGGCTTAGCGGTTAAGCGCTTGCCTGTGAAGCGTAAGGACCCCGGTTCGAGGCTCGGTTCCCCAGGACCCATGTTAGCCAGATGCACAAGGGGGCGCATGCGTCTGGAGTTCGTTTGCAGTGGCTGGAGCCCTGGTGCGCCCATTCTCTCTCTCTCTCTCTCTCTCTCTCTCTGTCTCTTTCTCTGTTGTTCTTAAATAAAATAAATGAAAATAAACAAACAAAAAAAACCAATTCAAAAAAATGTCAGAAGTATTCAGGAACCTAGAAACAAAACACAAAACGTTAGGCATGCGTGTGTTTCAAAGTACTGCATGCATATGTTCAGACTACAGACATATTTATTATAATATGGAAATGGTTCAGGTTAATTTTTATGTCTGCATGGAAGACTGACACTCTAAGAATTACCCTACCAGAATATTCTGCTATCTTTATTTGGACTAAAGGACCAATACAGTTTGCATTATAAATTACATACTCCTTTCCACCTTGCTGCTTCTTTCTCTGACACACGCTGCATATACATATATGTGCATGTGTGTCTATCTATCTGTCTATCTATCATCTATCTATCTATCTATCTATCTATCTATCTATCTATCTATGTATCTATGTATGTATGTATGTATGTATGTATGTATGTATGTATCTATCTATCTATCTATCATCTATCTATCTATCTATCTATCTATCTATCTATCTATCTATCTATCATCTATCTATCTATCTATCTATCTATCTATGTATCTATGTATCTATCTATCTATCTATCTATCTATCTATCTATCTATCTATCTATCTCTATGGTTCTTTTACTTCCTGAAATTTCTGTCTATAAATATCCATGTCTTTTATTGAGACTTTTTTTGGTGGCAGGCCAGGTATTTTATATCTTTCAGATCTAATTTCTCTGTAGCTGGGGGGGAGGGTATGTGTCTTATTTCTCACATAATTTTTCTAAAATTAAGACAACTTGTTCCTTATCATCTTCTCATTCCCAATAAAATCTTCAGAGATGAGACTAATATATTTTTAAACTGATGCCATTCATTTCTATACTTATTTATGTATTTATTTATTAGAAAGAGAGAGTGAGAGAGAGAGAATAGATATGCTAGGGCCTCTATCCACTGTATGTGAACTCCAGATGCATGTGCCACCTTGTGCATCTGGCTTCCATGGGTACTAGGGAATCAAACTTGGGTCCTTAGGCTTCGCAGGCAAGCGCCTTAACCGCCAATCCTTCTCTCCATCCCATCTTGGACACTTTAAAGTAACTGGGCTTAAGCCTTTTCTTGTAGAAATTCTCTGGAATGTCATTCCAAGGACTGTTTGAGTGAAACTAAAGGAGCTTATTTACCTGGATACCAAAGAGCATGTTATAACCCTCCAGAGAAGCTCTGGCCCCGAGCGGAGATTTTATTTCCATTTTATAGTCTTCATGGAGTGGGGGGGGGGTGAGTGAACTAACAAGATGGGGTGATTTGCATATCAACCATTTCTGCAGTCAGGCCACCCAAACAGTGAACCCCATTTTACTTTGTCTTAGCCTAAGCTGTCTTTCCTTCTTACCATCCCTTTTGAGCCCTTTCTGGCCATTTCCTTCTTTGGGATTTTTCCATCTGTTGACAAAGATAAGTTTTAGCTCCTCAGCAATTAACCAGTACAGTAATTCAGTGAATCAACTCAACTTTTAGCCTCTTTTCTGGCACACTTTCATCTGTGAGATAACTCAACGATGATGACTGAAAATAATTTCAAAATACCTGTCATATCTCTGGCCCGATAGCATTACAACTGTTATGATTACTACTAACATTTTGTGTTTTGCTTCAGTTGCAAGAGCAAGAGTAATTATTTTTCAAACATTGGCTTATTTTCCTCCCTCTTTCTAATATCATTGTTTGTTACAGACAGAATAGAGTGTCCCAAATTGGCCACATCCCAATTTCCAAAAACGTGAAGCAAATTACTTCACTTAACAAAAGGGACTTAACTAACTTAAGGATTTTGAAATGGATAAATTAACCTGGATTGTTCCTGAAGACTTAGCATAATCCTAAGAGTCACTGTAAAATGGAAGCAGGTAGGTCAGAGTTAGAAAGACTAGAAGCTTCTAAGGAAGATGGAGGAAGGGAGGGTGGGAGAAACACAGTAAATTCTGAAAACCCGGAAAAACAAGGCAATGAAATTTCTCCCTACAGTATCCCAAAAAGAAAAGAGAAAGAATGGAAGAGCCATATTGAACTTCTGACCATCAGAACTGTTACAGTTCTGATAACATAATTATTATGTTTTAAACCACAAAGGTTGTGCCAATTTATTATGACATCAATACAATACTAATACACAATGGAACAGAGGATTTTAGCTAGTAAAATTCTTGTGTACAACAACGTCTCTGTGACAAGGGACATCTTTATTAATGCATATGAGCCTTAAATAATTATCACTATGCTAATCAACATGCTTTATTGATGAAGAAAAATATGCATTGAATCCAAATTTATCCCTGGGCTAGAGAAATAGCTTAGTGGTTGAACATTATCCTAGCCTGCACAAAGTCCTTTCTTCAATCTTTAACACCACAGGAAAAGAAAAAGAAAGAAAGAAAAGAAGGGAAAAGAAACAAAGGAAATTTATCCAAGTTATTACTTTGCTTCTCTTTTCTCTTACCATAATATTATATTTCTTTATTTATGTTAAGAATAGAGCAACCCACATATAGTAATATACTGAAAATTCCTTTGAGAAAAGAATTTCCTAAAATGCAGCTGGATCTGGCACATTGAAGCGAATTCTCCCCCGACTGGAAGGCACAGTGTTCTTGAGAGTTCACAGGGAATGAGAACCTGGCCTCTGGGCAGACAGATGTCATCTGTCGTCACCGGGGCTTTGTGCCAGAAGGACTGCTCGCCTGTTACAGGAAGGAGACTTTCAGGCAAGAGCTACAACTCTGTGATAATTCTCCATTTTTTTTTTTTTTTCCTTTTGGTATGAAATGGTTTTAATCAGCAGACTCAGTCTTTTTTTTTTTTTTTTTTAAGCTCTGTAGCCATGTGAGAGCTCAATCATTTCCAGCCATCTGAAAGCACACCATGTTACCTTGACTTGACACAAGCTTCAAACTGCCTGATTACATATCCTCTGTCTTTTAAGAATTGACATTTTGGTGGATATGATGGATATGGTGTCGCGCAGCTGTAATCCTCTCACACTGGAGGGGGACGGAAGAGGATCGTGAGTTCAAAGCCTGTCCTAGCTATCGTGAAACTTCTGGGCCAGCCTGGAGTAAGATCCTGTCTCAAAAATGAAATGAAGCCAAAAGAATGCAGTAACTCTGACACCTTATGCTAAGCTACACAGCCTTCAAAAAGGTGACAATGCCTTGGAAACAGAAAGGCAAGAAAAATTGCTATTGTCCCTTATTATTAAGTATTGAAATTAGAATCTGTCTCCCCCTCCAGGAAATAAGCCATGGGTTTATATTTGAGACTAACAATGCTGCTCCATCTAATTAATACAAAAAGAAATAATCTTTCCACTGATGAGAAAATCTATTTGCTTTGAATGGAAGTTTCAATCATGGCTATGAGAAAAGTGGTTGCTTTAGTCAGAACTCATTATGGATTTTGGTGTACCACAATAGAATGGAAATTGCTCATAAAATTAAAGCTATGAGAGTTGGGCTGTTTATACCTAAGCCCTTTTTACCTTTTATTTTGTCACTGTCTAAACCTGCTAAATGAATGCAGTAAACTTTCTGTATTCAACACAGAGCACCACTTCCATGGGTTAAGGAGACAGGGATTTCCTTCAAGACAAGATTGTGAGATACTGAGTGTGGTTTAAAAATAACTGAGGATATTGCTGAAGAGGCAGAGGCAGGAAGATCAGGAGTTCAAGGCCAGCTTGAGCTACACATTTGAAAAGAAAAGATTTTTTTTAAATTCATCTTTAGGGGGCTGGAGAGATGGCTTAGTGTTTCAGTTGGTTACCTGCAAAGTCTAAGGACCAAGTTTGATTCCCAATACCTACATAAGCCCGATGCACAAGGTGGCACATGAGTCTGAAGTTTGTTTGCAGTGGCTGGAGGCCCTGATGTGACCATTCTCTCTCTCCCTCCGTAATAAAGAAGTAAATAATATAAAATTAAATCCATGTTTGAATCGTGATTCAGGGCTCCGCTCTTTTTCTTTCTTCACCCAATATGAAAAATGATTCTATAGAATGTCCTTTAATTTGTGATACATATCACAGCAAGTCAACTATCCTTCCCATGAGGCAGAAGATATTACCAGAGGTCATCATCCCAAGAAATCGGAAAGGTCCTCTCTAGAAAGAAAGACCTTACGAGTCAACTCAGAGGTGTGATCAAGTGATGGATGCAGCTGGGGCTCTGCCCATCTCCATTCGCTGTCACCTACTCAGTGCCCTGTGACCACAGCAACGCACTTCTCCACACAGGGAGGGATAATGGCCACATTCAACAGCTCGCTTTGCCATCTACCAGGCAGGCTGGTAGAGGCATGGGATGAAACACCCTGGTTGGAAGAAGCCTTCAATGGATGGATGATAAGGGCTGGTGTACAAATAAACTAGCTTCATCATCTGTTGGGTGGGGTTAAGTCTGAGGCATGTGTGATATGCTGGCCCATGGCTTTCTCTGAAAGGGATATTTACCAATCACAGGACTACCACTCCAGATCCCATGTAAGCCCGACGCACAGTGACACACACACACATGCAATGTCTTGCATGCTCACAAGGGGGCGCATGCATCTGGAGTTCATTTGTAGCAGCCAAAGGCCCTGACACACCCATTATCTCTCTCTGTTTGTCTCTGTCTCTGTCTCTTTCTCAAATAAATAAATAAATAAATAAATAAAAATACTTTATTGCCCACATCTTTGCGTTTGTCTCATCTCTCCATATATCTGCTGGTGGTTCATTCAGTCTGTCTCTAGAAAATAGGTAACAACTTCTGTCTAGGCTCTGATGGAGATGACATGACCTTCTGATCATGAGCTCTGAGTGGCCGTCATTCCAGAAGGCTCACCATCAAAGCCATGTCTTGGAAGCGTCACTAAGTTGTAAAGTTGGACCGGACCAGTGGCAGCCAATAGGGAGACACCAGCAGCTGACAGTGGATGGCCTGATAAAGGAGGGTTGATCTGAACTGATGTGGACGTAAGGAGGGTATACAGTGATTGCAGTTAGATGATCCTTCACTCAGAGATGGCCCTGAAAGCCAATCACCAAGAAAAAAAAAATAATCTTCCCAAAGGATAGGCTGTACACTTACTTTATGGGCATGAGAAGAGGCCTGAGATTAGTATGTGAGCTAAGTCGTAGGCAGTAGTCCTTGCCAGCTGAAGAAGGGCCTGGGGTGGGCAGATTTGAAGGATGGGGCACATCGGGTGTCAAGGAGTGTGGTATTCTGTAGCCACGGTGGTGAAGGGGGGGCCCAGGCATGAGCTCATCACATATTCCCGTCTCTTAAGCTAATCTCGCTGATGCCACCCAGAAACGTCCAATCTCTATAACCTGTTAGTTGAACAAACATTCCTCAAAGAGGTGAACCCACCCCTTGGTGTCAGGGTGAACACTTTGGGCTCCTTCCACTTTAGGATGTCTGTTGTCACAGGAAGAGATGGTGGAACGTTTACCTTTCTTCCTAACAGGCTCAGTGAATTCTGTATCTTAAACATGTTCCCACCAGCCAGGATCCCATATAACACTGGACAAAAGGACCCACTTGGTAGCAAAGGGAAGTGTACAATTCTTCTGTAATTCTTTCTGTAGCAAAAGACATCGCACAAATATCAAGGCGTATACACCTTGCAAACCGCCAGCTCGGCTTTGCCAGGGAGAACCCATCTTCCGGGACATGAACACAGGCCCTGGAGCAAAGATTTTTACACAGAACTGTGTACCCGAATGAAAGAACATCACAGCGTGGAAGTGCGGACTTGTGTTGTTTGCTGTGTCCCATTAGGAGAATTTCTCTCTCCTGCATGTGACTCTGGGTGAGTGGGCTCAGAATTCATGGGGCAGAGTAAGGGGCCACCAGAGCTGTTACTTGAGAATTTTGGGGTCCTTGTTTCCAGGATCTAGCACACGACGAAACGTGTCACCATCCTGCTGGGGACAATTGACCTTGATCACGAAAAAGTTGGAGACGGGTCTGATGATGCAGTTTCGTAATGCTATCTACTTCTGAGGCTGAGGCTGGAGGATAAAGAGCAAAAGGCCAGGGCTGGAGAGATGGGTTAGTGGTTAAAGCACTTGCCTGCAAATCCTAAGGACCCATGTTCGATTCCCCAGTACCCAGGTAAGCCAGATGCACAAGGTGGCACATGCATCTGGAGTTTATTTGCAATGGCTGGAGGCCCTGATGTATCCATTCTCTCCCTTTCTCTGTGCCTCTCTGTCTCTCTCTCTAATAGATAAATAAATAAATAATTTTTTAAAAAAGATTTTATTCATTTTTATTTATTTGAGAATGACACAGAGAGAGAGAAAGAGGCAGATAGGGAGAGAGAGAGAATGGGCACGCCAGGGCCTCCAGCCACTGCAAACGAACTCCAGACACATGTGCCCTCTTGTGCATCTGGCTAACGTGGGTCCTGGGGAATCGAGCCTCGAACTGGGGTCCTTAGGTTTCACAGGCAAGCCCTTAACCACTAAGCCTTCTCTCACAGCCCAAATAATATATATATATTTTTAAAAAAAGAGAGAAGTGTGAAAGGCAAGCTTGGGCAGAACTTAGTGAGAGCTGGTCTCAAACTAAGAGAAGTAGAAATGAGAGCTGAGGATATGAGCCTTCCAGCACTGGACGTGCACAGTTCCCTTGGTCCACGCTCAGTCCCACCAAGCGGAGGAAATCTTACACTGGCGACAAGGAGACATTTGCTTGGTCCTCCTGTGACCCACTTGTCTTCTCTTGCTGCGTCCTTGCCCACTTTGTGACTGCCAATGCACGGACACACGTAGCAGCTGGGACCTGCAAGTGAGAGCCTCCTCGGCCAGGAGGGTGTGACTCTCAAGCTCTTGCAGACCCAACAGCTGAGAGGGAGGAATTTATAGTCAACTGTGGAAAAGGAAGCCAGGAGCAACAATTGCATTTCAAGCCCAGCTGCGGTGTGGTGGCCGTAATTCATCCCAGTGAACACCCTCTCCTGTTTTCCCTGGGGAAGCGAGGCCCCCCTGGCTGCTGCCTAAACGTATGCGGAGGAGGAAATCTGTGTAGCGCTGGGCTGAGCTGTGATGGACTCAGCTGACCGGCTCCCATCCCTCTATGGGGACAGACCCTTGCTCAGCTACGGTGAACACAGTTGGCTGATAGCCAGTTCCTCCAGGATCTGTCTGGGCGGCAGATTTGACATCTGCTTAGCCTGGGGTCAAGTTCGTTAAATGTCACTGTGCATCTGATAACCAAAAGTGGCAGAAGCCCGAAGTCATTTGGGTTCCACGTGAGACAATGCTAATGGTCAGTGTTTACTGTAAAGCTTTCTGCTCCAAAATGTGTCATCTACATTTTCCTTTGGCAAAGCAAACGTTCAAAAAATGCAAGTCACTCATTATTTTACAAATGGAACTTAAAAAACTATTACTATTTAAAAAATAGTGTATTTATTTCGCAAGCATACACACACACACACAGAGAGAGAGAGAGAGAGAGAAAGAGAGAGAGAGAGAGAGAGAGAGAGAGAGAGAGAGAGAGAGAGAGAGAGAAAATGGGCTCACTAGGTCTCTAGCCATTGCAAAAGTAATTCCAGATTGTGTGTACCTCTTTACATGGGTACTGGAGAACTGAACCCAGGTCGTTAGGCATTGCAAGCAAGCACCTTAACCATTGAGCAATCCCTCCAGCCCTGATTCCCTATCTTTTAGTATGCTGAAAATGTGATTGCTATTTTGACTCAAAGATTATTGTTTTTTGACTTTCCTCTAGAAGTTTCCTTCCAATATTTCAAATCTGTCTTTTAGCTTCCTGATGGCATGCTTTATTTATTTATTTATTTTAACATATTCATTTTCTGAGCTGTAACATGAAGGAGAACTGTCCAGGATAACCAGGTTGGCTAGAATCAGCATTGAGGCTCACCTTAATTTACCATCTGGGAGTTAGTTATCTCAGAAGCTTGGTATCGGTTGCCTTAGCAGCAAATTAATTGAATCTGTATATGAGACTCTGCACGTTCTATAAGCTTGCCATATTTGATTGCAGCTCCAAGGGCAAATATTTCACTCAAGAAACTGAAGGTCTAGTCGAACTTACAAACTTGCATGTAAAAAGCATGGCATGTAAACATTCTTAAAACAAAGTAGAAGTCTTGTTTCATCAGACTAGCTTTGATTATCTTCTATTTCCCATAATAAACACGTAATGGACTTTCAAAGAGCCATGGAACCTGTCATGATATTATACTGTCGTCAAGTGGAAGAATAACAAAAAAGCCAAAAAGACAACTATCATTGTTATTCAATAGCGTTTTCTTAGGCACCCTGGCAATATGTGCTGTGTGAGATTAGTTAATAGTGAGAGACAGTTGGAAAAGACAGGCATCGATTTTATACTCTGGTAAAAAATAAAAATAAATCTTTGCTTAACTTAATATAAATTAGATTAATTGACTACCTTAGTTTGTAATCCAATCTTAAAATAAACAATAAACTTTAATAACATGTTAAAGCAGTAATACTCCTTAATGTATATAATAGTCACTCCTTACCTGTGAGAGATGTATTACAAGACTAAGAGAATGCTTAAAACCTCATACAGTGCCAAGCCATATATTTTTTTTTCTTATACATATTTAACTATGGCAAACTTTAATTCATAAATTGGGCCCAGCAAGAGATTATCAACAACTGTTGCATATGGAATGTTAAAATATTCCCATTAGGACCGTGTGTTTGAACACTTGTCAGTGGTGCTATTTGGGAAGGTGGTGGAACTTTCAGGAAGGTGGAACCTTGCTTGGAGGAAGTGGGTTGCTAGGGGGGAAATCCTTGAGATGTTACTTCCAGGTTCCACATCCTGTTTGTTCTCTTCTTCCGGCTTGCCAAAGTGAGATGTTACCAGCTGCCATCCCTTCCCCACCATGGAACTCTCTGTCAAAACTGTAAGCCGAATCAAACCCCTTTCCTTCCATAAGTTACTTGTGGTCAGGTTATTTATCCACAGCACTTAGAAATTTCAGCAAGAATAAGGCAGAAACATTACAATGATGTTGTGTTATGTCAATGTGGCCTCAGAGTTTGTTTTCAGTGGCTGAAGGCCCTAGCGTGCCCATTATTTCTCTCTCTCTCTCTCTCTTTGCCTCTCTCTCTCTCTCTCTCTCAAATAAACAAAATGAAATAAATCTTTAAAAAATATCTGAAAGAAGTTAAACTATATTTAAATTACATAGATGAAGTACATTTTTATATAAATCCTTTTTAAAAACTGGTTTATTTAGTTATTTGCAACAGAGAACAACAGAAACACAGAGAGAGAGAGAGACAATGGACACTCCAAGAACCTCTTGCCACTGCAAATGAAGTCCAGATGCATGCACCATTTTGTGCATCTGGCTTTAAAGTGAGTTCTAGGGATTTGAACCTGGGCCGTGAGGCTTTGCAAGCAAGCAGCTTTAACTGCTGTGCCATATCCCCATTTCTAACTTCTTAATCTAAACCATAAATCATAAAAATATTTTAGTTAGAGGCTGAAATGATAGCAAGAAACATAATTAAAGCATCAGACCTCATGTTTCAAATGAATGAGATCATCATTTTAGAGGGACAATAGTGTTATTCTCCTGAGGGCTTTTGAACTAGCTGGTGATATGGACTAACATGTGTTCCCCCCAAATTTACCCTCTCCATGTGATCAGGATTAAATGAGGTCATAAAAGTGAGGCTGTCAGGACTGTCATGCTTATAGGATGAGACACAGAAGAGGGTTTGAGGGACGTGAAGAAATCAGCCATCTGCAGTCCAGGGAGAGCAGCCTTGCCACAGGTGAACTCTGTAACCATCGTGACTTCGAACTCGTGGCCCTCACAATGCAGAAGTGAATGGATTTCGTTTGAGTCCATCAATCTGGCATTTTTGTTATGGCAGCCTGAGAAAACCAGTACATCTGGGTTGGTTTTCTGTGAGTCTTGGGTTCATTACATCCTGCCTGGTAGAATGGCAAGCTTACTAAAACAAAAACAAAAACAAACATGACAGGTCCTGTGACATATCCGCCAGCTGAGTGGTCTCACGGAGCCCCTCTTCTAAGTGGCCTGACACTCCAGTTATTACAGAGGGGTGTAGTTATGTGCAGAAACGCGAATGCCACCCTCGCCCATGACTCTGGTATGGCATATAGCAATAAAGTCCTTATTTCTCGCTGGACCAATAGACAAAGTTCCACACCAAAGCAAAACCGAAATTAGTTTCCCCTTGTGTGTAGATGATGGTGTTATCCTTCTTGATTGGATATAAATTCATTCTATTGCTGCTAACAGAGTCTCAGAATGGGATACTTGCTAGGTCACTTCAAATCCCCACCAGGGGCAAGAGAAGGTTATGCCGATGGCCCCATTTAACAGTCAGGCTCAGTTCATTCTGGATCCTCAAAATCTTCTCCTTCAAGGATTCTTAATATGTTCAAGTGTGATATTAGGCATAGGTATATATATATATATATATATATATATATATATATATATATATATGTGTGTGTGTGTGTGTGTGTGTGTGTGTGTGTGTGTGTGTGTGTGTGTATTTATTTATTTATTCAAACACCCCATTTTTGCCAGTATTCAGTGAAATGTTTGGCTGGAATCTGTCTCAAGATCCACGGTGAATGTGTGAGTGGGCACAAATGAAGGCTTTGTGAAAGTTCATCACTGATACAAAGAAGTTCATTACAGAATTTCCCCAAAGTTTGAATGAATCTGAACTTTTTATAGGTTATTTTTTTTTCTTCTTCTTTCCAGAGAAGACTGGGGAAGATGGGGTTGCAGCTTACTTTGAAGACCACAGTAACAATTGGCGTTAATGAATTTTGATTGCATGCCCATTGTCACTTGCTCGTATAATTCTGAGGTGCTTCAGATTTTCACCAGTGATCCTTTGAATAAGATCAAGATCTGTTACCAGGGGCTGGAGAGCTGGCTCAGTGGTTAAGACGCTTGCCAGCAAAGCCAAAGGACCCAGGTTCGATTCTCCAGTACCCACATAAAGCAAGATGCACAGGGGGGGACACATGCATTTGGAGTGCATTTGCAGTGGCTAGAGGCCCTCTCATACCCATTCTTAATCTCTCTCTCTCTCTCTGCTTCTCTCTTCAAATATACATATGTGTGTGTGTGTGTGTGTGTGTGTGTATACACATATACATATGCACACACACATATACATATATATGTATATACATATAAAAGATCTGTTGCCAGAGGCAGGATTTTCCTGACAGGTTCTTACCTGCCCTTGGTCTTGAGCTCATCCTTACAAGCACAGCTGCTGTTGTCTATGAGGCTTTGTTTTAATTCGTTACAGTGGCCCACCAACTTTGAGTGTAGGACTGATTTACGAGCTGAGTGACGCGTGTGTTGCACTCAGAGTGACTTGTCATTGCTGGGTCCCTCTAGTCCTTCCTCCTTCACCCTTCAGTGCGTCCTGGATGAGTCTTGCTGTCTTTGACCCTCTGCTTACACTGGACTTGTCCCCTCCAGCATACCCTCAGGGAGGCTGAAATTTGGCCCTTGCGCCCCAGCTGATTAAGGAGAAGCTGTTATTCATAACTTCTCAGTTATTTTTTTTAATTTTTTTTTAAAATTTGATTTATTAGTCTTCTTTTCATCAAATACAGGCAGTTTGGTACCATTGTTTAGGCTCATCTATGATCTACCCCCTCCCATTAGACCCTCCTTGTTGATGTAACTGGGTCGTGCATTGTGGAGTTAGTCCCCAGTTATTGGTATGCTAAATGTCTCTGCAAATCATGACCCAACATGTGGCTCTGACATTCTTTCCGCCCCCTCTTCCGCAAGATTTCCCCGAGCCATGTTGGGTTCATTTTTGGTCTGCTTCAGTGCTGAGGTGTTGGGGGCCTCTGAGGCTCTGGCTCTCTGATTCGGTAGGAGTTGATTTTCCTCTGCGTTGGTCTCCTTCCCCTTTGTGCTGGTATCCGGTTCACAGGAAAACATCACCCTTGCTTGTTTCACCAATTGTCCTTAGTTTCAGTTGAGCCCCTTTTGAGGTATGTTGGGGCAGCTCTCTCCATAGGATCTGCGTCTATCTTTTTCTCCCTGGTATCTGGAGTGCAGCTAGGCAGTCGCCATCTTGGCCGGAAGTCCAATTTCTCAGTTATTTTGTGAGCCTTCACTCAAACCACGCTCTTATTGGCTAGGTATCATGTCAGTAGCCTTCCAAACTCCTGTAGTTAACTGTAGCCTTATTTCTCTCTCTCTCTCTCTGTCTCTGATACACACACATGTAAGTAGAGAGAGAATGATACATTCTAAAACAGTTCTATCATTATTGATTTTTGCCCAATAACATATGACCCATGGACTCGGTGACATACGTGGAAAGTCTTGTATGCTAGGTAGTTGTTGATTACAACTTCACAAAACAAACAAGCAAATAAACAAACAAAAAATCTATGGAGGAAGAGGTGGCAGGAAGAATGTAATAGCCAAAGGAAGGGTAAGACTCCTTACAACGTGCTCCTCCAGACACAAAATGGCCTAGATACCCATGACCTCACAGTGCCTGACACTACCTACACAAGACCATCATAACAGGAGGAAAAGACGATGACATCAAAATAAAAGAGAGACTGATTGAGAAGGTGAGGGGATATGATGGAGAATGGAGTTACAAAGGGGAAAGTGGGGGAAGGGAGGGAATTACCATGGGATATTGTTTACAATCATGGAATTTCTCTCTCTCTCTCTCTCTGTATATACGTATATATGCATATATACATATATACATATATATGTATATATGTAATGTTGATAGGAAGTAGCAAGGCTAATAGCTATTTATATTACTTGGAAGTTTTCTCCTTTCTATTGATTAATGAATTACTTTTACCTGGAGGTTAATGGAGTGCGAAGATAGCAGAATCCACTGTGCATGCGCAGAGCTGATGTTCTGATAACGCCAGTGTGAGAAGCAAAGGGAGAAGGTGAGGAGCTGCTGGGGTTTCTGCGTGGACTTGGGAAACTGGCGAGATAAAGTGTGTGTAGTAGATGAATGTTTTCAAAGACTTTTTGCTCTCTCTCTTTCTTCCTCCCTCTTCTTCTCCGTCAAATAAGTAAATTAAAATTGATTTTTTAAAAAGGCTGGAGGGACACAAAACGACCTGGATATCCATGACCTCACAGTGCCTGACACTACCTACACAAGACCCTCATAATAGGAGGAAAAGATGATAACATCAAAATAAAAGAGAGACTGATTGAGAGGGGGAGGGGATATGATGAAGAATGGAGTTTCAAAGGGCAAAGTGGGGGGAGGGAGGGCATTACCACGGGTTATTGTTTACAATCATGGAAGGTGTTACTAAAAAATAATTAAAAAACGGAAAAAAGAAACTACGGCAGGCCAAAAGATGGTGTTGGATTATTACTGAGTGGGTGGGATGTCAAGCTTGTGAATAGAGCATAAATGGTTTGGGGTACCAGAACTGAATGACGTTGTTTTGTTGCTATTGTTCTTTGAGAACACGATATTCTTTGGAAACATAAGGGGATGTTTCAGACAAAATCTCCCACTGAAAGGCCATATGTGCAGCATCCACAAGGAGGCTGATATCCCAAGAGTGGGTGGAGCACACTGTCACACCAAGCTGACATTCAGAAAACAGGTTGTGGCCTTGATGATAGCTGGAATTAAACTGCCAGTGTTTCTCGTGAACTTTCCAGTGTCATACCTTTGGGAGGTTTCTTCAGGAGAAAAAATAAAAAGATAGTTTCCTAGTAACAACCAAATCAAAGGAATAGAAATGAAAGCCTCGCTACATGTATTAGAAGTGAACAATTGCATTTATCAAATGCCCTTCCAAGGAGAACAGTTTGACTCATCCCTAGTGTTATTTTTATTTGCGTCTTCATCTCTGTGAGAGAGAGGAGAATATTAAGACTGCTTAGTGACTAATGGCATTTAAATCATTCTCTGATACACAAATTACTTGGACCTGAAGTAGCTTCGTGGGGCGGGGGTAAGGGGTTGAAGAGACATGATAAGGAACATTTTCCTATGAAGGAGCAGTATTTCTTTCAAGGATGGATGCAGTTGGAAACAGAGCTCAGGAAAACCATGGCCTGGCTTGATGTGATAAATTCCCCGATTCAGGGTTTCCTTCCTGAAGGTAAAGGGTCCCCGTGGAAGGCAGCCCACACCTTCCTGTGGCTGTCTTAACAGGCACGGGCAGACAGTTGTTCCGAGGCATCGCGAACCTTCTTTCTTCCGCACTTCCTCTTTTCCAGGCCTGGAGGAAATAGACAATACTAGTCCCTCTTATTCATTCCAATAAATGAAGATTGTCCTTTTGTGTCCAAGCTAAATAACTTAATGTCTTAAATATTTTCTTTAGATGGCCAACCTTCTCATCATTTCTATTGTTTCTACCTTTTTAATCCCTTCATCTGTTAATCATTTCTCTATAAGTGCTTTTAAATTGTATGACTGCAGCTAGAAAAAAAAAACAGTACTTTAATCCTAACTAATATGTAAATCAATCAATAAGTTTTCCTTTCTGGTTCTCTTATTTTAACAATGTCTTATAGCTCATTGTGAGTGAGTTTTCTGCCACAATCCTGAAAAGCCACTTAATAGAAGTCCTATAAATTTTCTGAGACACTTCAAATATTAGTTTTGAAATATTACAATTCTGAGTTGTTTCCTGATTATGGCTGGCTAATCTGAAAGTAGAAAAAAAATATATAATTTTCTCTTTTTTTCTGATTTTTTAATAAAAACTAAGTTAACTTTCATGAGGCTTATAATCAGAAATCTATCATTCTTTCACACTGAAGTTAATTCAGACCAGGGTACCTCTTTTTTTTTTTAAATTAATTATTTACTTATTTATTTGAGAGCGACAGACACAGAGAGAAGGACAGATAGAGGGAGAGAGAGAGAATGGGCGCGCCAGGGCTTCCAGCCTCTGCAAACGAACTCCAGACGCGTGCGCCCCCTTGTGCATCTGGCTAACGTGGGACCTGGGGAACCGAGCCTCGAACCGGGGTCCTTAGGCTTCACAGGCAAGCGCTTAACCGCTAAGCCATCTCTCCAGCCCAGACCAGGGTACCTCTTGACCGTTGTAAGTAAAAGGGAGAATTTGAATATCTAGTGTTGTTCTGTTCATGATATAAATAATCCATTAGGTTTCTAATTGTGATGTTATCTTGCTTCAGGAAATGTGATTGGCTGCCTGCATAATCAAGCAATGCTCTGATCTGAGAAATACCTTCCAACCAAACCATAATTTCATAGATGCATAATGAATCTCTGTTTGTCTTCCCACAATGCACCACTGTCAACCTGTAGCCAGCTTAAGTTCTTGGCCTTTATCAGGTAACAAAGCTGGTTTGGTGACTCTTTCAAATTTGTTTTTTTTTTCAATTCTCATCATTGGCTTTTTTCAACTATTGTCAATTCATCTTTTAGTACTTAATCATTCTTTTTAAAAATATTTTATTCATTGGAGAGAGAGAGAGAGAAAAGAAAGGCAGAGAGGTAATGGGCCTGCCAGGGCTTCTAGCTACTGCAAATGAATCCCAGATGAATGAACCATTTTGGGCCTCGAACTTTCCTCAGTCCTGGGAAATGAGATTCAGGTTATTAGGCAAGCACCTTCACCTCGGAGCCCCTTAATTATTCCCAGCCCCTTAATTATTCTTTTTTTTAAATTTTTATTTATTTATTTGAGAGCGACAGACACAGAGAGAAAGACAGATAGAGGGAGAGAGAGAATGGGCGCGCCAGGGCTTCCAGCCTCTGCAAACAAACTCCAGACGCGTGCGCCCCCTTGTGCATCTGGCTAACGTGGGACCTGGGGAACCGAGCCTCGAACCGGGGTCCTTAGGCTTCACAGGCAAGCGCTTAACCGCTAAGCCATCTCTCCAGCCCCCCTTAATTATTCTTATTTTGACCAAGACAGACTCTTTTTTTTTTTTCCTGGTGATGATTTCTGGAATAAACTTTCTCATTGGATTTGCATTTAATGAGTATTGATCATTTCCCTTTTAATATTTTATCTGAAATCTTGATTAGAACGAGACTTCAGCAGAGAAACCCCACACAAAGGAGAGGCTTTGGGAGATGATTCGACGATAGCTGAGGTGTTTGTTCACAAGTTTTACTGAAGAATTATAATTTCACTGTGCTTCTTTCATTCCAGGAAAAGCGCGTAGGAAGCGTATATGTGCCATAAATTTCTCCTTTTGCTCCTTTGGAAAACAGAGCATTGTCAGAAGTTGAATAGTAAAGTATACAAGCGTAGGATTTATGTTTCTGACCCCACAATATAGAAGGCTGAGTGCATTTTTCCAGATCCACTCAGAATACTGAAATAAGCACAGTAGGGGCTTAAGAGCTCAGTATAGGTTAAAATTCAGAAATTAGACATTTTGAAATATCCTAGAGCCCATTTTTGACATTTATCACATCAAAGCTCCATGCATATTCTGTTTTCTTATCCCCACCAAGCTCCTATGAAGCAGGTGGCATGAATCCCAGGCACAAAGAGGTAGGGAAGGTCAAGAGACTCCTCTAAATTCTCTCACTGATGAGAGTCTGGCCCTGCATGGATCGTGTTCATTGTCCTTCCCACTTGGCTCCGGGCTTGTTAGCATGGCCTGCAGCGTGCTTTCCTCAGATGAAACCCCTGTGGGAGGAATTTTCTGGACGTTATTCATCAGAGGTAGTTGACAAAGAGAGATGCTGAAAGCCGGGCGTGGTGGCGCATGCCTTTAATCCCAGCACTCAGGAGGCAGAGGTGGGAGGTTCGCCGTGAGTTCAAGGCCACCCTAAGACTACAGAGTGAATTCCAGGTCAGCCTGAGCTAGAGTGAGACCCTACCTCAAACACACACACACACACACAGGAGAGATAAAAAAGAGAGATACAGGTATTTTGGGGTTTCTCTGCCAACATATCTGCATACACCAATGCACTGATGATTTTGGGGTGTTCCCGGATCCTTATCTTGTGAATTCAAAGAATGAAATCCACAGACCAGAGGTAAGGAGGGAGGGGTTTAAGTCAAGGGAGGCTTAAGCAAAGGAAGGAAGGTATAACTCTTGCCCAAGGAGGCAAGGCGGAGTTTGGGAGGCTCTGAAGTTAAGAGGAAGAATTAAGCAGCCTTGCTCAGAGAGGCAAGAGGACATTTGAGAAGCCCACTTCAGGTTGTTTTTTTGTTTGTTTGTTTTTCAAGAACTCCATGGATGTGTTTTTATGCTGACATCAGGTTTCTGGAGTCAAGATCTCTAGAAAAAGGCAATCTTCTCAGGAAAGGTCGTAGCCTTCTGACATTTCTGACCTGTGGTAATGTTTAACGACTCAAATTCCGCCCTGCAGCCCCAAGGACAATTCCTGCATTTAGCCAACAGAAAATTACTCACTTTGAGGGTGCTGTCACCCTCAAAAGCTGCCTAGCCAATGTCTGTCCCCTGTAAATGCTTCTTTCTTATAAACATATTATGTCACTAAGACCCAATATGTTTTGTTTAAAGGGCAGGGAGAAGGCCAGAGATAGGACTTCTAGAAGTTTCTGCAGAGCACCGTCCACGTGAAACTGCTAAAGGAGACTTATTTGTAAGAATTTAGAGTCCCCCTAAAGTTATATCCTTCCATTGTTGGGCCTTTATTCACTATAGGAGCCCAAGATGTCCATGTAAAAAGCCTGGGTTGGCATTCTTGCTTTATAACACAATGAAATGATGCCCTAAGCCTGACCCAAAGAGAGAAGAGGGCAGAACACCCCCCACCACACCACTTTGTCCCTACAGAATCCACACAGAGTAGCCATCGCGCTGGCCAGAGTGGTCAACAAGATTCCACAAAGTTTACTGCCTATACGTTAGCATTTTTAACAAATACATTTATTCATTTGTAAGGAGAGAGAAAGAGGATGGTCACACCAGAGCCTCTAGTCACTACAGACAGACTCCAGATGCTTGAGCTACTTTGTGCATCTGGCTTTCTGTTGGTCCTGGGGATTCAAACCTTGGCTATTAGGGTTTGCAGGCAAGTGCCTTACCCGCTGAGCCATCTCCCCAGGCCTGCACCCTGGTTCTCCATGCCCTCAATTGAGCTGAAATGAGAACTACTGTGACATTACATGACTCTCCTCAGCAATCAAGAAGAAATTCCCGAAACAGTGGGCACCAAGCAATCTCGGTTAATTCAGGTGATAATTACCGTGTGCGGAAGTATCTTTCAATGGCACAGAGATGTAAGACGGAGTATAAAATTGTTTCATAGACTCCAGATAATACTACTGTAAATATGTTTTTGTGCCAAAAAAGAAATGAGAAAACATTTTGAGGTTTTACATTGCATAACTTTTCAAAAGTTGGAGCTGAATCTGTGCCCATTACAGTAAACATCTTGTCAGTTCAAATTAAAATACATAATTATGTTACAAGACTATGATCTTAAGTGGAAATGCTTATCCTATGCCTGTTTTGAAACAGATATTAATGTGAAGTTCCATAATATTTTCACTTTTGTTAAAAATTATTCGATTTTGAAGTATAATTTAATATCTAGGGACAGTTTATTTGTTTCAGAAAAGAGAAGGACTTGAAAAGAAAATGAAACATAAAATGTAGTCTTAAGATTTGGGGCTAAGTTTTTCTTTTTCTTGGAAACCATTCCAACACAGTAATTTTTTGACAATCGCCACATGCAAAGTGACAACATGTAAGGGCTAAAGTTGAAAGCTTATGGAATAAATTTTTTAAATCTAAGACTTTCGTAAGTTGAATATTTATGTTTCACATAAAAGTACACCTCGGAATGTTCTTTCCACAGCACAAAAAATTACTCTTGAGGCTACAGGAAAAGGCACATTACCATGGCATTGCACTAATCTATTTATTTCAGTAATTTTAAATTAAAATTTTCTCCATGTATTTCCATTTTGTTTGCCCTAACTCCTTAAGAAAAAAAAAAAATTGGAGAAGTCTCTGGCACCATTAAGCATGTGAAATTTCACCATATGGTAAAGTAATCTTCAAACCTGGCACCAAAATGTTAGCTTTCTTGCAAACATCGTTGTGAGTCAAGGAGGTTTGGTTCTACTTAAATAGTACTAAGGGACAAGGAAGCAAAGGGTGTCTTATCCAATTCACCAAGTTAGTGCACAAGGCCGTGGTACCTTACACACACGGGTGTGTAAATATCTCTGGATGGTGGTTGCCAAAGCCAAGATCTCAGACTCTGACCTGATTTCAGCTTTGGGTCTCTCATCTACACATCCATGACTTTGCTGGTGAAAACTGAAACCATATATAACAATGCCTAGGAACTGATGGAAATCGTTTCTGACAATTCCTTTATTCCCAAAGTCCTTATTTCATTTTACTTTGAATAGAAGGGGAACCTGGGCTAGAGAGATGGCTTAGAGATTTAGGCGCTTGCCTGCGAACCCTAAGGACCTAGGTTTGATTCCCCAGTACCCACATAAGCCAGATGCACAAGATGGTGCATGAGCCTAGAGTTTCTTTGCAGTGGCTAGAGGCCCTGATGTGCCCTTCCTTCCTTCCTTCCTTCCTTCCTTCCTTCCTTCCTTCCTTCCTTCCTTCCTTCCTTCCTTCCTTCCTTTCTTTCTTTCTTTCTTTCTTTCTTTCTTTCTTTCTTTCTTTCTTTCTTCCTTTCTCTCTTTCTTCCTTTCTCTCTTTCTCTCTTTCTCTCTTTCTCTCTCTCTCTCTCTCTCTCTCTCTCTCTCTTTCTTTCTTTCTTTCTTTCTTTCTTTCTTTCTTTCTTTCTTTCTTTCTTTCTTTCTTTCTTTCTCCCTCATCATGTCCTCTTCAGTCTTTGCTAGTACATTACTTCCCTGTTTTGACTACATAGTGAATTCCAGGTTTGTCTGGGTTAGAGGGAGACCCTACCTCAAAAAACAAAACAAACAAACAAAAACCTCAACAACAACAAATGACCTGTAACTTCTAGGTAAACAATAAAGATACTCATTTTAGACAAAACCTATATGAAATAGGAAAGAAAGGGAAGAGGGACAGACGTACCAATTCATATAAATATGGCTATGGGACTTCTTTCTACTGCAAGGTGGAAGGTGGCGTTTAAAATTATTTTAGTCACTAGATATCTCAGATTAACCTTATCCAGGGTGGATTTCTACACCCCTTGCTGGACACCCTGTGGTCCCTGAAACCTCCACTGAATGAAGTATTTGCGACTGGGGAGATGAGCAGCATTGGAATTCTGTAATTTTCCACCATCTCCCATCTCTGAACATGACCGTACCAGTGCCAGAGATGCTTTGGGGGACTCAGCTTGGGTTATAGAATAGCAACCCTTTGTCCCTGGCTTGATCACTGCCACTTATTCCATCCAGCAGAATAAAAATTGACGTTTATGCCCCTTGTTTTTGGTTGAGTGAATAGCTCACAATTATCCCCAGGATTATTGCAACACCTCACTCCATGTAAGTATTGCTGAGACCCTTGGTGTCTTGAGTGATCACATCTCCAACACAGGCTGATGTTGTCAGGAGACCGTCGGGTGTAGAAGGCACACGTCAGTGCTCACATCGCCTCAGAACGTTTGGTTTCCTGACCTGAGGATTTTGGTTGCGGCTCTGCAGAGCATTTATATATGTCTCCGTGAGCGAGAGTGAACGTAGGAGGGCTGCCGTGCATCATGGACGGAGCCAGGAAGATTTAAAGCCAACCAACCCTTGGCCGTGCTCAGAAACATGGCACTGATTTGTTTAATAACACAATAAGCCCAAATCTTTGTTCCAAAAATTGAGAAATGGCCTGTGTCTTTGATAAGTTGAATCAGGGAATGTGGCTGATAAAATATGATGAGGCTGTTGCCACCAGGCATGCCCGAATACCACATGGTCTGTCTCATTATGTGCCACTTAGCTTCTAATCTCTGTATGTGAGTGTTTATGTAGCAGGGAATTTGGGCAGAGTTTGGGAAACTAGAATGGGGCTTAAAAGAAGAGACAAAAAAGAGGCCTTAAGGAGAAGGGACGGGGAGCTTAATAGAACACGTGTGATAGGAAAGTAGAGAGGTAACTTCTGGGGTCAGAAGGATACAAGTTGGGATGTGGGGCAGGTAAATAGGGGAGAAAACCAGTCAAAACTAAGTGCCTATGAAGATGTCATAAGGAATCCTATTATGTCAATTAAAAAAAATAAGTTAGGGCTGGAGAGATGGCTTAGCGGTTAAGCACTTGCCTGTGAAGCCTAAGGACCCCGGTTCGAGGCTCGGTTCCCCAGATCCCACGTTAGCCAGATGCATAAGGGGGCGCACGCGTCTGGAGTTCGGTTGCAGAGGCTGGAAGCCCTGGCGCGCCCATTCTCTCTCTCTCCCTCTATCTGTCTTTCTGTGTCTGTCGCTCTCAAATAAATAAATAAATAAATAATTAAAAAAAGATAAGTTAAAAAAATAAAATCTTTCCTGGCTCAGGTATTGCCTGACATTTTGTGATTATGCACATATTGTTTTCCTTTACTTGTTTTAGTATACGGCCAAGGAGGTAACAGCCCAGCTCCAGAGTTTACATGTGACTTATTAAACCAATTCGTTTTCCTTACTGTCCTCAACAGAGTGGCTGAAATCGAGGCACAAAACACATTGTGGTTGACAGAAGATAGACTTCAAAAGTGTTCACATTTTCCTGTCCATAATCCACGTGCCTTTGACAAGATTTCTGTGCTCCTTGATTTCATTTTTCATTATTTACGAAAAAAAAAGAGCAGTAAATTAAATGCTACTCATCCATTGCAAAAATAGCAAAGTATGAATTCCTGACACATCGGAATGCTAAGTCTCTTGCTCATACCCTTTACTAATACAAGAACGTGGGGGCTGGAGAGATGGCTTAGTGGTTAAGAGCTTGCCTGTGAAGCCTAAGGACCCCGGTTCGAGGCTCGGTTCCCCAGGTCCCACGTTAGCCAGATGCACAAGGGGGCGCACGCGTCTGGAGTTCGTTTGCAGAGGCTGGAAGCCCTGGTGCGCCCATTCTCTCTCTCTCCCTCTATCTGTCTTTCTCCCTATGTCTGTTGCTCTCAAATAAGTAAATAAAAAATGAACAACAACAACAAAAGAACGTGGAACCTTAGGAAAACAACTTCATCCCTAAAATGCATATTAATACTCAGCTCATATATTTAAGTCTGTAATGGGATGATATGTATAAAATGTCTAGTGTTTATATGATACGTTATTCGCCCATAGTTAACATAGTGTGTTAAATGCATATGCGTTACTGAGCGTAAGGCATCAAGCACATGCCGTCCCCGGGAAATGTGAATTACTTGTCCTCTTGCGTTTGGCCAGTGCTGAGAAGGAGCAGTCATTGAAGTGCGTTGTGAGCTAGTATTGAACCACTTTAACCATTTAATATTAAACTGTGCGTGCAAGTTATGTCACCGACAAGGGCAATAAATAGCCCATGCTCACTTTATAATTACTTTAATTCACTGCACTCCATTGCCACGGCCGTGAGATTATGCCTGTCTACCCATGGAGAGAAGGAGGTCATGGTCAGCTCGACATCTGGCCCCCCCCAGGTCCCCCCAGTTCCTCGGACAGGGACACTGTTAGTAGTGTGATATCAGCCACGGTGGTTACGTTTATATCCTAGAAATCAGCAAATGCTACAAATAGCGTTGCTTTCTCCTCCACAAGCAAAAAGAAAAAAAAAAATAATGGTTACATATGCCTATCACTGGTGGTGGGGGGCGGGAGAACTCTTCAATTTGGTACCAAATATAAAAATTCTCTTCTATTTAGAGGATTTCTAAGTCTATAGGAGGCTGCATTTTGTTTTAGAATGACAGACTGAATCATTAAGAAGTTGCTAACCTTTGAAGCAGTGGTCGTTTTAAAAGGAAAGCTCAGAAACGGCGCTCAGACGTGGTGGGTTCGTGTGGGCCAGGCGTCTGAGCAACAGGGTCTGTGTGGTTCAGCAGTGACATCCAGTCGCAGGAAGGGAGTCAGCAGAGGAGGCTGCTTCGTCACCCTTCCCTTCATTCTGACAAAAAAGGTAGATTAAAAAAAAAAGCCACTTAAAATAAGCCAGATCTCTCATTAAAGACGTCCATAATTGGAGCTGAAAATAGCTGTGACTTTCTGGCGAGGAACAATGGCGCTGATCTTCGGCGGTAACTACATTAAGAAATCCAGCAGTTACCCAGCTCTGACTTTTGTCTGTCGTGACAGGAGACAAGGAAGAAAGGGAGAAGGCACAAGGGAAGAAGCAAAGAAAGACACGTGGCAGAAATTTAGTATAGGTCCCATCAGGGTTGATGATGTTGCTGGTAAATAACATATTATTACAATTAGATTGTCAAGAAAGAAATATCGGACTGCAGGGATGGCTTAGTGGTTAAGGCGTTTGCCCACAAAGCCAAAGGACCCAGGTTCTATTCTCCAGGACCCACATTAGCCAGATGCACAAAGGGAACATGCGTCTGGAGTTCGTTTGCAGTGGCTGGAGGCCCTGGTGCGCCCATTCTCTCTCTCTCCCTTTTTCTCTCTGTCAAATAAATAAATAAATTTTAAAAAAATCATGAACCCTCCCCTGCTAAATATCTTCTTAGAGCTATTTATATAATTCAAGGTGTCTACAAAGACATTAATAAAATGCATGTAATGTAATAAGAGCTGCGTGCTAACATAACTAACTGCTATTGCTCTAACATGAAAGATTCATAATCCCATACGTTTATGGTAAATATGTAAAGATACATGGCTGGGGAGATGGCTTAGTGGTTGAAAGTACATTCTTGGGCTGGAGAGATGGCTAAGCAGTTAAGCGCTTACTGCAAAGCCAACGGACCTTGGTTAAATTCCCCAGGACCCACATAAGCCAGATGCACAAGGTGACCCTTGCATCTGGAGTTCATTTGCAGTGACTAGAGGCCCTGGTGCGCCCATTCTCCCTTTCACTGCCCCCCCCTCTCAAATAATCAATTAAAAAAATATTTTTTAAAAAGTACATTCTTGCCAAGCCTGCCAATCTAGGTTTGATTCCCACCTACCCACATAAAGCCAGATGCACAAAGCGGCACATGCATCTGGGGTTTGTTTGCAGTGGCAAGAGGCCCTGGTGTGTGCATTCTCTCTCTGTGTCCCTCTGCTCATAAATAAATAAGTTTTAAAAATATGGAAAGATACCGATGTGTTCTCAGGGGTGTGTGTGTGTGTGTGTGTGTGTGTGTGTGTGTTGTGATATGGTGTGCGGCATATCCATTTGACTGGGTCCTTGCAGAGCCTCATATTGCTTACCCACAGTGCTCTTGTCTTCCGTGACTGTAGTAGAATGCTGGCTGTCCTGCCCCTTGGCTTTTGCCCATTCTTATGTTGAGCCTGAGTCCCTAAGTGATACCGAAGCTTGCTATTTTTCATGAGTCCAGGTGGTTCCCTGGTCTCTGCCCTCTTTGCAGGACTGGGGTTATAGTTGTTACTACAGGTGCTGGAGATTGAACTCATGTGATTTCAGACCTCCTCAGGCCCTCACCCTAGTGCTTATACAGGAAGTGCACTTAACCATCTCTCTAGTCCTGAGTTTTGTTTTTATAATATTTTATTGTTATTTATTTATTTGACAGAGAGAAAGAGGGAGGGAGAGAGAGAATGGGCATGCCAGGGCCTCCAGCCATTGCAAATGAATTCCAGACACACGCACCCCCTTGTGCATCTGGCTCATGCAGGTCCTGGGGAATGGAGCTGCAAGCAAGTGCCTTAACCGCTAAGCCATCCCTCCAGCCCACAGTCCTGAGGTTTTTAAAAAATATTTTATTTATATATTTGCAAGAGCGAAAGACAGAGAGACACAAACTCCAAATGCATGTGTCGCTTTGTGCATGTAGCTTTACGTGGCAACTGGGGAATCGAACCCAGGCTGTTAGGCTTTGCAGGCAAGTGCCTTAACCACTGAACCATCTCTCCTCCAGCCCTAGTCCTTAGTTTTATTCTTATGAAAACTATCATAGCCCCACCAACTCCTGGCTGTATCTTGTATCCAAGTTATTTTGGTTCCTATAACAAAATTTCCCAGATTAGACAATTTATAAACATGACGAGTTTATTGCTTACAGATTTGGATGCTAGGCAACTCCAAGATCAAAGTGCCAGCCAATTTAATATTGGTGGGGCATGAGCCTGATCATGCAGCATCCTCACTGGTGGGGGGGGGGATAAAATGACCCCTCGTGCCTCTTTCACGAGGATACTGATCCCATTCGTGAGGGTGACCCCTTCGTGACCTACTTACACTGCCTCACAGGTTCCATACCTTAGGTTTCTAGTCACTGAGCGATCATGAGCACGTTTCACCAGGACTCTAACGCTAGATGGACTAATTTTTCTATTTCCATTCCATTACTCGAATTGGCAGGAATCTCCACTATCAGCATTATCTCTGGCTCCGACTTCTTGTTCCTTCTGAATTAAATATAACTTACAGAGTACCTCACGTTAATACACACACACACACGCACACATGCACACACGTGTGCCCATTCTCACCTACATGCACCCACATGCAAAAATTTCGTGAAGTTTGTATAGTAAACGGTACGGAAAATTTGAGAGAACTTTTGTAGAAGTTGATCCAGAGACTCATGAACAAAAGTCAGAAAATTAGGCTTTAAGTCCTCCTTCCACAGCAAACATTCTGGAATACGACAGAACAATGCTTCAGTTGTCACCTTGTCGTGTTTCTGAAGTCATCTTCCTTCTCTCTTTTTCTCTTTCTACCCTCTTTATTTCCAGCCTTGCAGCACTAAAAAGATCCTGATAGCTAGGTGGTCTCCTACTTGCCCACTTAGTAAGATATCCTTTTCTTTCTTTTATTTATCAAGGTAGGGTCTCACTGTAGCCCAGGCTGACCTGGAATTCACTCTATAGTCTCACGGTAGCCTTGAACTCATGGCAATCCTCCTGCCTCTGCCTCCTGATTGCTAGGATGAAAGGTGTGCACCACCACACCTGGCTAAGATATCCTTTACAAAAGAACAATAAGTGAACAAACAGAATTGTTGTTACTTCTCCCCCCACCCCCCAGGTAGGGTCTCACTCTAGCCCAGGCTGACCTGGAATTCACTATGTAGTCTCAGGGTGGCCTTGAACTCATGGTGATCCTCCTACCTCTGCCTCCCAAGTGCTAGGATTAAAGGCATGGACCACCATGCCCCTTTGCTTGATTCATTTTTAAATCAAACTCAGCCATTGCCTCTAACACACAAGAAGTTTGAAAGGCCCCATTTCTGGAGCACCCAACCAACCACCTACACTCACTGAGCAAGGAGAAAGAAACATAGAAACATGCGATTTCTGATACTATATATATATATATATATATATATATATATATATATATATATATTCACACTTTTGGTTTTCTCTCCCATGTTTGGATGATATTTTTTAAGGCAATGGTCATGTCCTCTAGATAATTATAATCATAATAGCAATCATGTTAGTAACCTCTCCCAATTATCGAACACCTACTATACCCTCTCAGCAGAGCTCAGGGGTGCAGGGATGTATCAATCCTGCCACCCCCTACCTTGCCCTTTTTTCCCTTTTTCCTCTACCCACAGCCAGGTCACCTGTCACCTGTGTTCACTCATCAACCGTTTGCAAGGTCAACAGAACATCAGAAAACCTAAGGTTGGGGTAGGGAGATACCCTATGCCTTTTGTTAAAACGGTCTAAAATTTAAGAATATAGCAAAAACGATAGGCCAGAGCTGCCTATGTTTTCAAGAGGATCATACAATGATACACAATGCTAAAAAAATCCATATTTAATTCTTTTTCTTATTTTGGAACATTATTTTGTATTGTTTAAAATGTTTCATTTTGTATCAACGGCAATGTTCTTACAGCAAGGCAATTACATCAGTAGTAATTGTGTAGCAGGTGAGTTTGAGATGATCATCAGGATCCATGTTTAATTAAAACCATTCAATAAATATGCAATCAGAAAAAGTCCATGTACATGCATATGTAGAGAGATAAATAATATAATTAATGGTGGTTGAGAGTATGTAAAGGATGATGATAAAGACATTCAAGGGTGTATGCAAATGAAAGCGGCTTTTGTTCACAAAGGAAAAGAGAAAAGACATTTGTACTTCATATGGAGTGCCGACCTAAGTTAGAATACTACACAATACATCCAAGAGAATCCACTCTACTTTAGGGGTCCCTATATCCATCTATCACGAGTGCCATGTTGAATATGTCTCTCTGAATATTTCCTTAAGAATAACTTAAATGGTTTCTTTTTAAAAAGTATTTTATTTATTTGAGAGATAGAGAGGAAGCAGGAGAGAAAGAGAGAGAATGGGAACACCAGGGCCTCCAGCCCCTGCAAAGAAACTCCAGACTCACGCATCGCCTTGTGCATCTGGCTTACATGAGTGCTGGGGAATTGAACCTGGGTCCTTAGGATTTACAGGCAAGTGCCTTAACCTCTAAGTCATTTCTCCAGCCCTGAGTACTTTCTTTAACAATGTGTTGTGTTCTTGGGTAGCCAAGCTACAGTGGCTGATTGTTCAGTCTCCTATTGTAACCATGTGACCAGGTATCACATGACTGTGTGAATTTTGACCTCTTAAGAATACGCTGTAAATTTAGGACTTCCTTTCTTCCTGCCTTACTTTTGTCCCTCCTTCCCTTCTTTCTTCCTTTCCTTCTCCCCTCCCTCCCTCCTTCCTTCTTCATTTTATTTTGTTTAGTGCATATAAACTAGTTTCTCCAGTGTTTTTTTTTTAAAGAGAGAGGAATATTTATTTATTTATTTATTTATTTATTTATTTGAGCACGACAGACACAGAGAGAAAGACAGATAGAGAGTGAGAGAGAGAATGGGTGCGCCAGGGCTTCCAGCCTCTGCAAACGAACTCCAGACGCGTGCGCCCCCTTGTGCATCTGGCTAACGTGGGACCTGGGGAACTGAGCCTCGAACTGGGGTCCTTAGGCGTCACAGGCAAGCGGTTAACCGCTAAGCCATCTCTCCAGCCCTCTCCAGTGCTTTTGAGTCTTTGCCATCTCACTAAATGTCTTCATTACTGAGTTAAACATTTTAACAAATAACTTCCTATTCACATGCCGCTTCTTTTACTTTCTGTAAATAACACTTCGATGAGCTCTGATCATTATGCATGAAAACTATTTTGACTCCAGTTGTTTTGACTTCAATCACAACCCCTTTTCTGAAAAAGAAATATAGGCTTTTCCTTATATGCAGATTCATAACATTAGTCTTTGGTAGTCTAAATAGAAGTTATGGTATTTGACACTGTAAACCACCATGTGGCATATCTAAGCCCATGTGGACTCATCAGCTGAATTTGAAAAAAAAAATCGCCTGAGTGAATCTGGCAAATGTGTGGGAGACACCCTTCAGAATACCATTTCTGTGGTATTTGGCACCCAAGTAGATGCTAGGGAACAGGGTGTTCGTGCAGCATTACATTTTCAGAACAACAGCTTTTTCAATGGTGGCATCTGCGGTGATGCCCAAAGGGATGAGTAACACCAGCCACAAAGCTGGTGACGCCCACAAAGAGAGAGAAGTTTCTGTGAGAAGCGGCAGCTTGCCTAATGATAGGTGGGGGTCCCCAACCCAGCGGGAGGAGCCAGCTGGTAGACAGGTACTGGAGGCAGCTGGGAGAGAAGCAAACCGATGCAGATCACGTGCATCGCTTCTTAGAAATTGCTAGAAGAAGAGAGCTTGACATGGAAGCTGCTATCATGACGGCTCTTGACTATCATTAATCTGAAATTCGTTTTTGACAGAAGCTCTCCGGAGAATGTCTCAAGGGCTCTGTTTTGGCTTTGGCATTAATTATGAAAAGTCTAGCATGCTGTCAGTGGCGGGGAAGTGTGTTGCTATTCTGTCCAGGAAATCAAAGGAGCTTAAACGTTCTCACCTGAACAGAGTGCAAATCTTGTTTTATTTTATTTTTTTCCTCAAAGGAAGTGAGTCAGTGCAAACCTACAGGCAACCTGCAGAGTCTTCAGAAAAGATTCAGATTCACTGAAATGTGCCAACAAGAAGAAGCCGTCTCCTATTAGCGGTTAGGACCTCGCTTGATAATTAAGATGTCTAGAGATAGATGTTTTAGTTTCTTCTCTCACGAACTTAGTTTCAAAAATGGCTGGCAAAGAACTTGGACTATTCAATTAGGCTAACAAACACTGAGTTCCCGGAAGAAAAATTAGGCATTCCAATTAGTAAAAGTGTGTTATTAATACCATTCTGAGAACTTGTGGGTCTCAGGTACCGATAATGACAATGAGAATGCATACTCCAACGTGCTAAAAGCAAGGGAAATATTAAGTGAAAGTTACTAAATAACCTTCCCTGCTTAGTCAATTTATGTATTGCTGTTGTTTTCCTCTTAAGACAATTAGGAGATGTCTAAAATTAAATAAAAACGGACTAAAGAATAAATAACTTAGTGTGAATCTCATGTCTCAAGAGACCTTTTGACCATCTCATACCAAAATGGAGTATATAAAATCCATGGCATTTTTGTTTGATATTTTGTCAAGGTGTGGTCTCATTCTAGCCTAGGTTGACCTGCAACTCACACTGTGCCTCCAAGTGTTGGAATGAAAGGCATGTGCCAAGGTACCCTGGTGCATTGCTTATAAGAAAGAAATTCTAAGGCCGGGCATGGAGGTGGCACATGCCTTTAATCCCAGCATTCAGGAGGCAGAGGTAGAAGGATCACTGAGTTCAAGGCCACCTTGAGACTACACAGTGAATTCCAGGTCAGTGAAACCCTACCTCAAAAAATAGAAAGAAAGAAAGAAAGAAAGAAAGAAAGAAAGAAAGAAAGAAAGAAAGAAAGAAAGAAAGAAAGAAAGAAAGGAAGGAAGGAAAGAAGGAAGGAACCCTACGCTGACCATACATTGATAACACAGTCACAAATGTAGGACTTCAATGATAGTGGGTTTCAGAGACTGAAGGAACTGGACATCAGTTAATGAGGTAGAGAAAGTAACAAATTAAAAATTGCTGATCTTGTTATATATATTGATATTTAATAAGGTCATGTCCTTTATGACTAAGAAAGGAGAAAGATTCTTCTCTGGGTGAGAAAAGAAGCAATTGAGAACGTTCTGCAGAGCTGGTGGTCAGCCCTACATGCAGGCACATTAAAATCCCCTAGACTCAAAATGACACGAAAAGGCTGTCAAGGAGAAATTCTTGCAAAATGTTTTAATGCATACATGCCTATAAACATTTGTTTTTACTTAAGCCATATTCAAAGTATTTCCATAAAAGAAACATGCACGTTTAGCAGAATTCACAGATCACATTGCCATTATGAGGATGTCGATGTGGTGAGAGAGGTTTTTTGTTTTGGTTTTGTTTGAGATGCAGAAATTGTGTGTGTGTGTGTGTGTGTGTGTGTGTGTGTGTGTGTGTGTGCACACATGCGCGCGTGCACGTGCATGCATGGACACATATGCATGCACAAGCTTGGGGACTCAGTTATAGAATGAGGGGCGGGGGGCTTGGACTGCATGCTGTTCCTGCCCAGGGGGGCAGTATAATGGAAGCCAGGCCGGACTCTCTTTTTCTCTTCTCTACTGTGTGCATACTCTTTCCAGTTCTTCAGCAATTTTGCATAATTGATCTTATTATGCCCAAGTCTGTGTAAGTCCTCCTTACCACATGAGGACCAGATCCATTTGTCTGCCAGTTAGAAAGCTGCCTTTAATTGATTTTTTAATCTTAATTATTTCCTTCCCCCCTCAAATCCAATGCAATCTATCTCATATCTACCACACATTTCAATTCAAACTTCATTATGGAATTAAATGATCAGAGACAAATGGTTTTATTTAATTTATTTATTTATGAGACACACACACACACAGAGAGAGAGAGAGAGAGAGAGAGAGAGAGAGAGAGAGACATAAACATATATAAAATCTCAAATGTACATAAAACTTGACACAATTGTATGAAGAGTTCCCCACAAACCCATAACCTACCTCAGCAATTATTTATTCATGGCCAATTTGTATTTTTTGTGCCACAAACAACCATTTCCACTTCCCTATTACTGATTATTTTGAAACAAATCCCAGATGTGATATTATTATATCTGTAAGTTTGTTTCTAAACAGCAAAGGCCAGCTGCTTGAAATCGAACCATAACAGCATTACTACACTTCACCTTTTAGCCCATATCCCACCAAATCAAGAGTAACATATCAATATTACCAAAAATGTGGTGATGGTTCAAACTTCAATTATCATATAAACATAGTGAATTTTTCTTTTTAAAAATGTATTTTTATAATGAAACCACATTTCTTTTTCTTTTTATTTATTTAATAGAATCAGAGAGAGAGAGAGAGAGAAAATGGGCACACCAGGGCTTCCAGCCACTGCAAATGAACTCTGGATGCATGCACCCCTTTATGCATCTGGCTAACGTGGGTCCTGGAGAATCGAACCTGAGTCCTTTGGCTTTGCAGGCAAGTTCCTTAACTGCTAAGCCATACCTCCAGCCCTTAAAATTTAGTTTTTAATGTATATTTTTCTACCCAGTTCACAGATGAACTAGCATTTTCTGTGAGAGAGAGAGAGAGCGAGAGAGAGAGAGAGAGAGCGATCAAGAAAGAAAGGAAGAGAGGGGGAGAATTGTCACACCAAGACCTCCAGCCACTGCAGTCAAACTCCAGATACATGTACCACCTTGACCTTGGGAATGTGTCACCTTGTGCGTCTGGCTTACATGGGATCTGGATAGTCAAACCTGGGTCCTTCAGCTTCACAGGCAAGTTCCTTTAACCACAAAGCTATCTCTCCAGCCCATCCTTGTAAATTTTCAAAAAGTTTGTTTGAACTAGAATCCAAAATGGTTACATATTTTGAGATATGAATATCTTCCTTGGGAATGTTTTGGTTTGCAATTCCACTACATACTTTTGTTTCTTGACATTTTAGGTTGGGGTCAAGAAAAGCAACTTGCTTATATATGGCTTTTCCTGTAGCTAGTCTTCCATGTCCTAAATCTTGATTATTACATACTCTAGTGGCATCTAACATTTCCCTATCACACAAACCCACAGTTATCTACAAGGTTAGTCAGGTTGAGAGCCAATATTGTAACACGATGTACTGGTTTAAATTAGGGGTTCTGCCTCCCCTGTAAACTCAGGTGTTCAGAATGCTTGGTCCCAAACTGATGACAAATTGGGAATTAGAGCCTTGGGAAGGCGGTGTGCTGTTGGGGCTGGGTTCATGGTTTTTAGAGCCTGTTTCTCTTTGCCAGTGTGAAGCTCTACTTGCAGTGGCAGAGGTGACGTCTAGTCTCTGCTCATGCCATGCTTTCCCCTGGCATCATGGAGCTTCCTCTTAAGACTGTCAGCCAGAATAAACTGCTTTCTTCCCCTGGTTGGGTGCTTGGTAAACTATAGCATAAGACTTCAGCTAGAAATTGCGCCCCCCATTTCCTCTTCTTATTAAAGAAAAGAAATTCAAGGGAGGGTCTTGAGCTAGCCCAGGCTGACCTGGAATTAGTCTCAGACTGGCTTTGAACTCACAGTGATCCTCCTACCTCAGCCTCCTGAGTTCTGGGATTAAAGGTGTGCACCACCACGTCCAGCTGGTGCTGCCTACTTCTAGCAGGAGCTGTGTGATGTTTATCTGTCATAATGTTACCAGCCATTGCTAATTATTTTTGAGGGGCGCTGGAGGGATGGCTTAGTGGAAAAGGTGTTTGCCTGCAAAGCCAAAAGGCTCAGGGTCAATTCCCCAGGACCCACATAAGTCAGATGCGCAAAGAGGCACATGCATCTGGAGTTTGCTGGAGGCCCTGGCATGCCCATTCTCTCTCTCTGTCTCTCTCTCTCTCTCTCTCTCTCTTTTTCTCTCTCTCTCTCTCCCTCTTTCTCTGTCAAATATATAAAAAAATAAAATACATTTAAAAAATTATTTTTGAGGTTAATTTATTTAATATGGGGTGTAAAATAGTTATATTACTTCTTGACTTGTTAACAAAAATGTCCCCACATCAGACTATTTGATCACCTTGAGAAATAATTTGTACATAGATAGATGCACGTTTCCCATTACTTATCAATTTTAAAGTAATGAACTGGATGTGGCAAAAGTTTGCCTTTTCTTTTTGCTTAGAATCACAAATTTGCAGGTATATTTATATTTAATTTGTTTTCATTTATTCAAGTATCTTTGTTGGTGTTAACATTGCTCGAATTTGGGGGGCTGGGGTTATAGTTCATTTGATAGATTGCTTGCCCAGCATGCACAAAACTGTCAGTTCATTCCTAGCACCACATAAACTAAGCACGAACACGTGCTACCAGAAGGAGGTCAGAGAAGAAACAAAAGTCCAAGGTCAACCTTGGTTCTATATCCCTGGCTACATGAGACCCTAAATAAATAAATATGCAAATTAGGAAAAACAACTCAAATAACATTGCCCAACTATGAACAGTGAAGGTCTATTGAAGTTGGGTCCTGAGCTCTTTCCTTCTTAACTCTAAATCCCTGATAACTTCCTTATATTTTTTCACGTCTGGATAGTTTAAGTTTGCCTTGCATCCTTTCTAGCCCAGAGCGAATATATTCTCTTTCAAAATGTCCTTGATCAGTGCAGGCATGCTCATGTGTGTGTAAATGGCATTTGAGATCAAAAAGTAGTCTCCCCTAGCTATGGGATCAATCTTGTCTCAGACTTTATTAAAATTTTATATTTATAGCTTATTAAACTGACCCCTTATTGTGTTGGGTTGGGTTTTATCCACACACATAAAAGATGCACTCAAGTTTTGATATTTATGAATGTGACATTATTTGGAAATCAGATCTTTACAGACAAAATCAAGTTAAAGTGAAGTCATAGACATGAGTCCAAATCCCATATTACAGATTATTTTCTGAGAAGAGAGGAGAGGAGAAGGCCATGTGGGACAGACATCCCAGAAATAAAGCTACAAGCTACAAGGAATTCCAGGATTAGATTGTCACCGGCATCTACAACTTTGTCAATCTGATGATATCATCAATGATTTCTCAATGCGCTTTCAATTTTAGTTGCTTCACCAGTAAAACTAATGATAATTTCCTATGTTTGGTTAACAGCCTTTTGTATTTCATTTCTTTGTTATCTTCTTCATCTTCCCCTTCATCTTAAGAAGTCTTTTAATAGTAGAGTTATGTAATCATTTGAGACATGCTGCATTCCTCCAATTTGTCTATTTATAGGCCCATGAGGGGTAATTTATTTGTTGCCATTCATAAAATATTTTTAGATTTCTTTTTTTGGTATATTAAGGTGCTTGCCTACAAAGCCAAAGGATCCTGGTTTGATTCCTTGCTACCCACATGAGCCAGATGCACAAGGTGTTGCAAGTTCTGGAGTTTGTTTGTAGTGGCTAGAGGCCTTGGCTCACTCATTCTCTCTCTCTCTCTCTGTAATAATTAAAATAAAAATAAAATATTTAAAAAAACACAGATGCCTCTATTAAAGATGAAAGCTAATATCGAAGACTGTTTAGCCCTCTAGACCTTTTCCTAATCCTATTACTAGTTTCATGCCTACATTTGCTTTGCAAAAGCCTGACACAGTTCTATGTTTTCTGGCCCATCTCACTCAGGAGTAAATGCATGGATCTTTGCTTGAAATGAGGTTTTCTCAGCAGCAACTTAACAATGAATGAATTAGACTTTTGACCAAACTTTCCATTCTTTTTCTAAAAAAAAATTTATTTGTTTGTTTAAGAGCGACAGACAGAAAGAGAAAGAGGCAGAGAGAGAGAGAGAGAGAGAGAGAGAGAGAGAGAGAATGGGTGCGCCAGGTCCCCCAGCCACTGCAAACGAACTCCAGACGTAGGCGCTCTCTTGTGCATCTGGCTTACATGGGTCCTGGGGAACTGAGCCTCGAACTGGGGTCCTTTCACTTCACAGGCAAGCACTTAACCGCTAAGCCATCTCTCCAGCCCCAAACTTTCCATTCTTAAAGAGCACTCAGTTTACATTTAAATATTCCACAAATATACTTTAACCATTCAACCTTTATCAAAAATTAAAATTTTACTCAATCTGAGCCATATCGATGTGTATCTTCTTTCAAATAAATTTTTCATCTAAAACTGATTTATTTTATTAAGATCCTGGAAGTAATTATCTCTATAACCTTGAACAAATGTTGCCCATCTCTTCCAGAATAAAATATTTCTACAGCCTGTTCTGTGAAGTGGGGCTTGTATGTTCTCAAACAACCCCTTGAACAGACCCATTTGATTAAAAGTCAATTTCCACACCTCCTGACTGATAGGTTACAGCTAGAATCACACACTAGCTTTCTGCACTTGCAATAGCTAATGCCAAGGACTGCAGAGTGATTGTGCGTGTGGGGCAGACTGGTGCTTCCGAAAGGCAATTGCAGGTGGAACAAAAAGCTAGCTTATTCGAGAAGCCTGGGCATGAGGATCTGCACCTGGCAGAAATGCCCCTTAGGGATGAGCTGTGGAGTGTCCACCATCATGCCAAAGGAGAGAGGCAGGAATGCGAGGGGAGGTCCCAGGTTCTGCCTGAGCTGCCATCCTTCTAGAGAATGCTTTATCATATTGCCTTAACTCTACTGTTTTCCTTCACGTGAGTTAAATTAAAAGAAAAATACATGGGCTGGAGAGCTGGCCTAGGTTTGATTCCCCAGAACCCACGTAAGCCAGATGCTCATGATGCCACATGTGCCTGGAGTTCCACTGAAGTGGCTAGAGGCCCTGGCATGCCCATCCTCTTTCTTCCTCTCTCTTTCTCTCTTAAATAAGTAAATAAAATATTTTTTTAAAACATGTGTATGATGATGTGCTTGCTTTGGGAACTAGACTGTGAGCTCCTTACAACAGGGATCAGATTTTTTTCCTTTTAACCTTTTATTTTATGTTCACGAACACATTAGGAAAGTTTAGTTTAACTTTGTTTTATTATACTAATTTCAATTTGTATCTACTAATCATGTAATTTAATATGGTGCCAATGGAAGCTGACCCTTACTTGTGGATTCATTATTTGTGAGTTCGTATCGTTGCTGAAGTTTATTTGGAAACCTCAAGATCCATGCTCAGGATACTTTGATACTTTGATGGGCATTCGCAGACATGCACTGGCTCAGCATGGGGAGAAAGTTTAACTTCCCTTATGTGCCCATTTCTGGCAAATGTTCCCAGCTATGACGGAACGACAGCAGTACTCAGCCCTCTTGTTTCTGCCTCACACTGTTGACAGAAGTACCTTTTGTGATCTATCTGGTATCACTCTCCCCCTCATGGTTGTTCCTTTTCTGCAGATGGTTTTCTGTCCATAATAGCCTTTAGCATGATGCTAACGTGCTCTGCAGTGATTCTAAGGGCAAGATGTCAACGATCAAAGTGACGGAGAAATTATGTTCCATACACTTCCTTCTGCTATGAGTTATGCACTGTCGCCTAGGTGTTCAGTTTTAATGACCCAATAAAATATATTATGCGCCGTGTCTTTAAATAGAGGCACAAAACTAGACTCTGCAATGATTGTTGAATGAAAGTGCTGCAACTAGAATCCTGCAAGAAACCAGCCTTTTCTCCTATCAGCAAGGGTTCGTGATTTGCTGAGGCTGTAGTAATGTACTCTGTAGAATGTAAGTACTTTGAATAATGTGCCTAATTGTGTCTAATCTTATTTTCTTATTTATTTATTTATTTATTTATTTATTTATTTATTTATTTATTGGTTTTCCCAGGTATGGTCCCACTCTAGCCCAGGCTGACCTGAAAGTCACCGTGGAGTCTCAGGGCGGCCTCGAACTCACGGCAATCCTCCTACCTCTGCCTCCCGAGTGCTGGGATTGAAGGTGTGCGCCACCATGCCCGGCTTTCCTTTTCTTTTAAGCTAATGATATCTAAAGTACTATCTATCTATACCTGGCATCTGTAGTGGATTATAAGTGTCTGCTGAATGAATGGTGATTTTGATCATAATTATGATTTTTTTTATTATAGTGTGGGTGCAGCTGCATATGTGTTCTAGTGTGCATAGGGAAGTCAGAGGCCAGCTTTTGGGTCATTCTTCACCTTTTCCAATAGCTGTCGACAGAGTTGCTCTCTATATATCTTACTGTGTTGTTCTTTATTGTAGCACTCACAGCAAACTTCTAAGAAGTTCTCCTATCTCTGTCTCCCATTTCACCATCAAAGTACTAGGATTATAGAACCCCACCACAGCTTCTGGCTTTTTATGTGGTGGGGGGGTGGTCTAGGGTTCCAACTCTGGTACCCAGACTTGAGTGGCACTGAGTCATCTCCCTAGCTCCACAATCATGGCTTTTATAACAGACTCTGTCAGGTTAATTGGTGACTATGGTCAATAAACACTGAAAGATAAGTGCACTGGAGGGATGCCTTAGCAGTTAAGGTGTTTGTCTGCAAAGCCAAAAGACCCAGGTTCAATTCCCCAGGACCCACGTTAGTCAGCTGTGCAAGCTGGCACATGTGTCTAGAGCTCGTTTGCAGTGGCTGGAGGCCCTGGTGTACCCATTCTTTCTCTCTCCCCCTCTTTCTCTGTTAAATAAATAAATAAATAAAAATATAAAAAGAGCACATGCTGTAGCTTATCTCTTCTTTGTTTTCTGATGACATGCCTTAGTTTAATCTTTTAATAGTGATACATCTATTTCCCCATACATAAAAAATGATTATGAGAAACTTACTTTGTGAGGTCATCATAGGGTTACTGCAAAGGGGTTTCATAAATGAATATGAAAGCATTTCCCAAGCTGGTTATTGTAAAGTACTTTTTTTATTAGAGGGCGAGAGAGAAAGAAAGAAAGAGAATGGGTGCACCAGGGCCTTCAATCACTGCAAACTAACTCTAGATGCATGCACCATCTTGTGCATCTGGCTTACGTGAGTTCTGGGGAATTGAACCTAGGTACTTTGGCTTTGCAGAAAAGTGCCTTAATCGATAAGTCATTTCTCCAGCCCTGTAATTTGTACAATTTTGTTTATTTAATTAAGGGGGGGGGGAGGGAGAAAATGGGCACACCAAGAGCATTAGTCACTACAAATGAACTTCAGATGCATGTACCCACTTGTGTGTCTGGCTTACATAGGTACTGGGACAACTGAACCTGGGCCCCTGGGCTTTGTAGGCAAGTTCCTTAACTACTAAGCCATCTCTCCAGCTTTAAAATATTATATTAGAAATCAGGATCTGATAAACCAGCTACAGCTGGTTGAGCTTTCTCATCCTTCAAGATATGAATAACTAGGCTGGAGAGATGGCTTAGTGGTGAAGGCATTTGCCTGCAAAGCCAAAGGATCCTGATTTGACTCTCCAGGACACACGTAAGCCAGATGCACAAGGGGACGCATGCGTCTGGAGTTTGTTTGCAGTAGCTGAAGGCCCTGGTGTGCCCATTCTCTCTTTCTCTCTATCTGCCTCTTTCTCTTTCTCTTTCTCTTTCTCTCTCCCTCTCTCAAATATATGAAATAAAAATATTTTTTTAAAAAAGATATAGATAATTAAAAGCATTTTGTCATCAGAATCTTCTGGGTGTCATGTTATCAGAGGCTTGAGTTCTGGAGGAATGTCAAGAGCAGTGTAGAGAGATCACAGATGAATCAATACGTCCTGGTCAAAATCAAGATCATGATCATGGTCTTGGCCCTCACCCTGTGCTAAGACACTGTGGCTATGGTACCCTTTTCTCCAGGAGCAAAAGCTAAACTATGTCCTCTCTGGAGTCTAGCATGATGTTCCTGAGAAGTCCATGAGAGCAAGTCCAGAGCTTTAGATGACAAAGTTCCAGAAGGCAAAAATAACATATAGAATGGACACTAACTTGGCTGGTTGATTTTGTATAAAGAAAGCATCACAAGTACAGACCAGAATCTCCATTTACTGAAACCATCCCAGTGCTATTTCTGATAGCATATTGGCTATTACACAATGACAGTAGCATATGATTAACTCCACTTAGTGGAACATCAAATGTTGAAGGTGAAGCTTTTAAAGTTTTATTTGAATTGGTTACAAATTTGAGTTAAAAGGTATAGAGAAGCTTTAAAGATTGTGAAACAATATGCAATAAGAAAAGAAAGAAAAGTCTCTCCTTTGTCCTAACATTAAAGTGCACAGTTCTTTTCAATGTCCCAGGAATGCTGACTGAGCAAAAAAAAAAAAAAAAAAAAAAAAAAAAAAAAAAAAAAAATTCCCAAGCGTATAGATTTTAGTACTGGATATCCCAAACAAACTTACCACCAAAATTATTCAGAGACACAATGAGTAATAAAATAAGCAATTACCCAGGAATATCCCTGGTCAGAAATGGACTTTTGGCATTGAATAATGGACTCTCGCTTCCAAAGCTAGCAGCTATAGGGATTTGCATTTAAAATTAATATCTGCCTCAATGGGGCTGAAACTGACAAAATAGCTGAGATTATTTTGGAAAAGTCCTTTTTACTATGAAGCAGATACTATCAAGGCAAAGCTGTATGGCTAATAGTAATCAGCAGGTTCATTCTTTGCAAGTAAATAGTCAGTTAGTAACTGAAATATCTGACCCATTATATTCCTTTCTTTGGACTCAAGGCTATTCTTTCCACTTGCATAACTGTCATAGAGACAAACAAGGCTCTTTCAAAATTCCATATGATTTGTTCCTGAAGTTATTTTCCACCAGCAGCATGATGACTCATCCGTATGCAATGACCTTGTAGAAGGTCCTCTGAAGAGAGCTGCAGAACTTTTATTGAAATTGATAAAAATCAAGGAGTCCATGTGTAACTGAAAGCCACCTTGGTTTACTGCTTGCTGCCAAAACTAGTTGAAATTTCAGAATTTTCTTTCTTTTAAAGAGTGGTACTGGCTAAAATGAAAATAGAAATAAGAACAGATAATATTATCAAATATTTATTTAAGGAAAATGTCCAATTTAGAAGACCAACCAATACTTCCAAATAGTACAAAATCATTTTTTAATTTAATTGTTTGTTAAAAGGCCATACCCATAAAGACATTCCTATCAGGTACTTAGTGGAAAAACATATCTATGAGGTATCCTAGGGCCATTATTGAGGCAAATTGTATATTTTTACATCTGCATCTGACCCTATTTGTGGCGTAGCCGCATCCAGCTATTGTCTCAGCATCAGGAGGTCAAGCCAGAAGGATCAGGAGTACAAAGTCATTTTTCAGCTGCATAGGGTGTTTGTGGCCATCCTGGGTTATAAAAGACTCAGTCTCAAAAAAAGACAAGAAAGAGAAATAAAAATAGGAAGGAATAAAGGAATGGAGGGAAAGTGAGGAAAAGAAAAAAAAAAACAGGAGAGAAAAGAAACAAAATCCCCGAATCCTGTGCTAACATTTCCAAGGCCCTTTCTAGCTCCAAATCTGTGGTTCTTCAAGAGACTGGCATCTGTAATTCTGGCCAATAAGATAGTAATGAAACTGAGGTAGTTGGGTAGTCTAGGAAAGACAGAATGGGCACACCAGGGCCTTCAGCCACTGCAAATGAACTTTAGACACATGTGTCATCATGTGTATCTGGCTTATGTGGGTTCTGGGGAATCGAACCTGGGTCTTCAGGCTTCACAGGTAAGCACCCTAATCTCTAAGCCATCTTTCCAAGCATGATGACACTTTAAATGATTTCTAAAAGTCATTCTATGTCTTCCCTAGGTATCTTCTACTGCCTAACTCCACCACTCCCCTAATCCCTTTTTCGTGTTACCACGAAGGAACCTTCTGGCCTTCCCGGTAAGTGTTGTTAGCAATGGGTACATATGATGTGAGTCAGCCACCCCTTGAAGAATCGGCTGAGATCACCCACGTCATCATCCCTGTGAGACTGACATTGCCACCATTCTGTCCCCAATGACACTGTCAGTACTTTGACAGACAGGACTTCCTCAGGCCCCTCAGAGTCTGTGCTTGGACGAAGTCACATGCATGTTATTTCTCTATTTTATCCTGTGCTCAACTCTCAGCTCTTATAGTACCCATAACATAACCTTTGACACCTACCCCCTCGCTGCCCACTCAGCAGCAATCTCATTCGCCCAACTTCTGACTCCCGGTGGCGACAGTTCCCGCAGCTGTGATAGTCAGTCTAGGGGTTCACCGTGGGCTCCTGACAACAACTCTATTTCTTTTCTTTTTTTTTTTTTTTTTGGTTTCTCGAGGTAGGGTCTCACTCTGGTCCAGGCTGACCCGGAATTAACTCTGTAGTCTCAGGGTGGCCTTGAACTCACGGCGATCCTCCTACCTCTGTGCTGGGATTGAAGGTGTGCGCCACCATGCCCGGTTTGTATTTCTTTTTTTTTTTTTTTTGTTAAATTTTATTTATTTATTTGAGAGTGACAGATAGAGAAAGAGGGAGAGGGAGAGAGAGAGAGAGAGAGAGAGAGAGGGAGAGAAAATGGGCACACCAGGGCTTCCAGCCACTGCAAACGAACTCCAGACACGTGCACCCCCTTGTGCATCTGGCTAACGTGGGTCCTGGAGAACTGAGCTTCGAACCGGGGGGTCCTTAGGCTTCACAGGCAAGCGCTTAACCACTAAGCCATCTCTCCAGCCCAGCCACTCTATTTCTTATCTTACCTGAGAGCCCACAGACTCTATGAGGCTTCTGACTCTTTGCCCTGTATTAGTCTAGAAAAGTTTCACCCTTGCTTGTTCCGTTTTAATTTTCCGTCTGCTCCCTGCTCACACTGTGTGGGTGAACATGGCTCAAGGAAAAAGTGCACAGGCACAATGGCAACTTTGTGGTCGAAAATCCCAAGTACCTTGGCAGATCATTCTACTCTGTCACCTCATCCTGGTCCAGTCCCTCCGGTCTCAGACCAGCTCTTTGAGAAGAAACTTTCAATTCTTCTCAAAAAAACCCCAAACCACTTCCTGCTCCTTTTTACCAAGGGCAAATCCTCCCATATTAGCAATAGACAAAACATAAGTTCAAAGATAAAATTATTAAGAATTTCAGGGCTCTGAAAGCAGGCTATTGTGCCAAGGGTAAGTCCCTTCTGAAGACAGGGGCCCCATGAGACTGAACTGGCTGTAGGTCTGTGAAGTCAGATCCGTTCAGTACTCCACAGCAGAGGCAGGCAGGGGACCCCCAGCTGCCCTGCAGGGCTGGCAACCCAAAAGTCACCTCTTCTCCCACCTATTGAGACAGTGCGGGTAACTGGAGCCAAGAAACATGCGCTTACACGTAACGCTGCCTGGTTGTGAAGGAATTAATCATTAGAAGCGGACCACTGGGGAAGTTGATAATGCAAGCTTAGGAAGAGAGAGAGAACAGAAAATGCCATAACCGAGCAGGAGAGGTGGCTCAGCAATTGTAAGGCACTTGTCTCCAAAGTGTAAGGACCCGGGTTCAATTCCCGAGCGCCCATGTAAAGCCAGATGCACAAAGTGGCACATCCACCTGGAGTTTGCTTGCATTGACTAGAGGCCCTGGTGGGCCTATTCTCTCTCTGTCTCTCTTCTCTCTAACTTTCTCTGCTTGCAAATTAATTAATTAATTAAAAATTCCATCTTTTAAAGATAATAGATAATGGAAGAACTGAAAAGAAAAACATTTATGAACCAGTAAGATTGCATTGTAGTCCATTAGATTTTCAAAACTAATAAATGAACAATTTAAAATATGTATTTATGAATGATATTGTTAATACCAAGCTTTAGCATGTGTATCTTGTGCCTTGACAAGTTAGATAGTAATATGTGTGTGTGTGTGTGTGTATGTGTGTGTGTGTATTCCTTGCTCAAGTATTTTCTATTAATAGAGATATGCCCTGGGCTTATGATCACTGTGAGAACACCAGTCAACAGGGCAAATAAGAAATCCTTGGAGAGGGCTGGAGAGATGGCTTAGCGGTTAAGCGCTTGCCTGTGAAGCCTAAGGACCCCGGTTCGAGGCTCGGTTCCCCAGGTCCCACGTTAGCCAGATGCACAAGGGGGCGCACGCGTCTGGAGTTCATTTGCAGAGGCTGGAAGCCCTGGCACGCCCATTCTCTCTCTCTCCCTCTATCTGTCTTTCTCTCTGTGTCTGTCGCTCTCAAATAAATAAATAAAAAATTAAAAAAAAAAAGAAATCCTTGGAGAGTGGTGTGATAGAGTTCAGGATGTCAATGTAGCAAAAGTATGTCTCTTCATAGTTTCATGTATTCATAAAGCCCTTTGTCGAGGGAGAAGAGCCATGCATGAAAGGGCAAGTGCCACATTAGCTCACTCATGAAGGGGATCTCAAAATATTGATCCCAGAGAGGTAGGGAAGCAGGAGAGACGGGAAGAGATGAGTCCGTAGGTGAAGTTACATCTAGGAGGGCTGATGATCAATTGCCCAGCAGATTGCTATAGCTAATACTAATGTAATTAAATATTTCAAAAGAAGTAGAAGAGAGACATTTGAATGGTTTCACTACAAAGAAGTGCCAAAAGTTGGGAGTAAGGCCTATGCCAGTTGCCCTGATTTGAGCATTATCTAAGTACACGGTATTTGAGCATCATTCTGGACCTCATAAGCATGTACAACCACTGTCAATCAAAAATAAAGTAATTTTTTTTTTTTTTTTTTTTTTTTTTTTTACTAAAAGCATCCCTTTCTTAACTTTTCTATGTGCCCGCACTGAAACCCATGAGGTGTGATAAAGGTAACAAACAGAAATTACTGTCTGGTAAACAGAAATTGAAAATTAATACTTTATAGTAAAACAGAAAAAAAAAACAATAGTCTTTTCTCCTCAGGGGATATGTTTCAAGAGCCCCTCCCCCCCACACCAGTAGATAGCAATAAACATGCTATAGTTTTGATGTTAAAAGTCTCTAAGTGGGCTGGAGAGATGGCTTAGTGGTTAAGCGCTTGCCTGTGAAGTCTAAGCACCCCAGTTCGAGGCTCGACTCCCCAGGACCCACGTTAGCCAGATGCACAAGTAGGTGCACACGTCCGGAGTTCGTTTGCAGTGGCTGGAGGTCCTGGTGTGCCCGTTTTCTCTCTATCTGCCTCATTCTCTCTCTGTCTCTCTCAAATAAGTAAAATAAAATAAAATAAAATTTTAAAAGTTCCTAAGGGGGCTGGAGAGATGGCTTAGGGGTTAAAGGCCTGCAAAGCCAAAGAACTCATGTATGAATCTCCAGATCCCAGGTAGCCAAATGGAGTGACACAAGTGTGTAATGTCACACATGCACACGAGGGGGCGCAGTGTCTGGAGTTTGTTCGCAGCAGCTGAAGACCTTGGTGCAACCATTCTCTCTTTCTCTCACTCTCTGCCAATCTCTCTCTCTCTCTCTATTTCTCTCAAAATAATTTTTTAGGAAAGATGGCTTAGCCATTAAGGGGCTTGCCTGCACAGCCAAAGGACCCAGGTTGGATTCCCCAGGACCCACATAAGCCAGAGGCAGAAGGGGAGCATGCGTCTGGAGTTTGTTTGCAGTGACTGGAGACCCTGGCATCATTCTCTGCCTGTCTCCTCTCTATCTTTCTGCTTGCAAATAAATAAATTAAATTAAAATAAAACAACCAAAACAAACAAACAACAACAAAAAACTGCCTCCCAAGTGCTGGGATTAAAGCTGTGTGCCATCATGTCTGGCTTAAATTATACTTTTTAAATATTTTATTGTTTTATTTTATTTATGTGTGTGAGAGATATAGAGGAAGAGAGTGAGAGAGAGCGAGAGTGAGAGAGAGAGAGAGAGAGAGAGAGAGAGAGAGAGAGAGAAGGGGTGTGCCAGGGCCTTCAGCCACTCTAAACGAACTTTAGATGCATGTGCTCCCTTTGTGCATCTGACTTACGTGAGTCCTGGGTTCTTTGGCTTGGCAGGTAAGTGCCTTAACAGCCATCCCTCCAGTCCTATTTTTTAAAATATTTTATTTTTATTTTAGAGAGAGAGAAAAAAAAGAAGGCTGGTTGGAGATGCGAGAAAGTATGGGCACACCAGGACTTCCAGTCACTGCAAACGTTCTCCAGATGCTTGCGTCACCTTGTGCATCTGGCTTTATATGGGTACTGGGGAAGCAAACATGGCTCCTTTGGCTTTGCAAGCAAGCATCTTAAACACTGAGCCACCTCTCCAGCCCCAAATTATATTTTTAAGCTGTAAAATATATTGCTAGAGCTAAAGTTATGTATTTTCATACATTCAGGATGTTTTTCAACCAATTACTTTTTCATTTGTTTAATAATAATGCTAATTTTTAGTTACTTTTCCCTTCCCTTAGCAAGAGAAAGATTAAATTCATTTATCATAGATATGCAAAGCAACATAGCAGCTATTCCAATTTTCATCCCTTTGTCTCCCCACCTTTCCTGGTAAGGGAAATAACATTCCTACATTCTAGGCATCTCCTGTCTTCTTTTTACTGAGTATCACGCATGTCTTTGTGCGCCTTTTGGGCGGGTGATTCAAGTGGACAGTGAATGAAGATGAAACTCCTGGTGACTTCCTCAGGTCACAAACAGCATCTACTGCTGCTGGCCTGATGGTAGGGAGGTTTCTCCACACTGTGACAATGCTCTGGTGTTCTTCCCTTCTGAGAGGGGAAGACGTGAGGTCCGTTGAACTAGGGCCAGAGAGTTTTCATAAGGCAGCTGGAAAACCCCGTCCTTACCCCAAAAGGCATGTTTTTCAAAGTTTACAGCTCCTTGAAGTTTACAAAGCCGGATCAAGTTCAAGATGTCATTTAATTGTACCCCAAGTTATGCCCTGACTCATGTGTGAATTGATATAGCCACGAGTCAGTCAGTAGGAGAAAAACTGCGCTTCCAAGCGACAGAACATAGTCATAGCTGGAGAGATTGTTTGAATGGCGTTTTAAGTCCTAATACCGTACATCTTGAATTAGTGGAGGGACTGTGGCGACATTCTATTTGTCCCCAGTACCTTTCAAGTTGAAGGCAGCTTCTGTCTCGGGTGTAAACAAGACCATTTCATCCTGCATACTTTGCACCTTTGCCATGGTGAAGAGTCAGGGCAGATGAGGTGATATGACCAAGTAGCTGGCAAACAGTAGTATTTTCAAACTGCCCCCCATCCAATTTCTTTTTTTTAAAATTAATTTTAGAGATGAAGAGGTAGAGAGAGAGAGAGAGAGAGAGAGAGAGAGAGAGAGAGAGAAGAGAATGGGTGCTCCAGGGCCTCCAGCCACTGTAAACGAACTCCAGATGCATGCACCCCCTTGTGCATCTGACTTACTTGGGTTCTGGATCATTGAACAGGGATCCTTTGGCTTTGCAGGCAGGCTCCTTAACCACTAACCCGTCTCTCCAGCCTGACCACATCCCATTTCCTAAGGATCCTTTGGGCAGCTAGTTTCTTGGAGACAACACAGACTTATTTCAAGGCGTTTAAGCCCCAGATTTTCCATTTACTGACACTGTGACCATACTTAACCCAGTTACCTTAACCTCAGTTTCATCAACAACATATGATCGTGCAAATATCTGGGTCACTTCCAAATTCCTCTGAGGAATTCTCCCTGCAGTGAGGTGGCATGAGGAGGGAGGTCTTTGGAAGGTGGTTAGGATCATGAGAACGGGGCCTCATGAATGGGGTTAATGCCTTGAAAAAGCAGCACAAGCTAGATTGCCTTTTCTTATTGCTTTCTCTTTCTTTGTTTATTTTTATTTATTTATTTGAGGGCGAGTGAGAGAGAGAGAGAGAGAGATTGAGAATGGGTGCATCAGGGCCTCTAGCCACTGCAAACGAACTCCAGATGCATGCACCACCTTGTGTGTCTGGCTTACGTGGGTCCTGGAGAATCGAGCCTCAAACCAGGATCCTTCGGCTTCACAGGCAAGAGCTTAACCACTAAGCCATCTCCCCAGCCCCTCTTTACTCTCTGAAAACAGAGGCTGCCTCCACAGGACAGTCACTGGAGAATCACAGGAAGTAAATCCAGATCCAGCAGCTCCTTGGTCTTGGATTTCCCAACTGTGAGAAACAATTTTTCTTTTTTAGTGCTTAAATCATCAGTGTATGGCCTTTTTGTTACAGAACCACATACTAGGACAGAATCAGAAAGTTTGCTTTAGGGAATTTCAATATCTATCTATATTTATTGTCTAATTCATATAACGTGACCAACATGTGCTTAGCTGTCTCAGGGTGTGAATATGAATTGATTTCTGTACCAATAATCTGACTAGCTAATAGTCTAACCAACTAAATAATACTGCATTATCATGTTCTAGAAGTCATTTAATGTGCTAAAGAGTTGTTCAATTTTAGAAATGAGATAGTATTCAAAGGACATCTAAATCAGACTCTGTTTGACAGAAAAGAGGAAATGATCAGGGAAGTTTCCACAGAGATTTCGTACGCCTAAGTGGTCACTCTAATCCTAGATTCCATGTATCGTGACTTTAAATCCCCTTCACCCCCTCAACACACCGTATCCATGTCAACACACTGGAGAAAACCCCCTAAAAACGGAGTCTACACTGGTTACAGGTTGTGTTTAGAATTATGGCCTTTGATGTTGCTGCGACAATTCAGACAGTTTAAGATAAACATCATCTCTTGTGTTCTCTCGTGCTCAGAGGTTCAGGAGTGGATCAAATAAAGCTCCCCAACTCTGACTCCGACACTAGGTTCTCAAATTCCTACTCCAGCGTTCTGATGGAGTTATATTCCTTTCAGGCACGAACCTTTTTTTTTTTTTTTTTGAGGTAGGGTCTCCCTCTAGCCCAGGCTGACCTGGAATTCACTATGTAGTCTCAGGGTGGCCTCGAACTCCCACTGATCCTCCTACCTCTGCCTCCCAAGTGCTAGTAGATTAAAGGCAAGCGCCACCACTCCCGGCTGAGCAGTTTATTTTCCTTTGCTTAAGTTCCAACCTTTTCCATCATACTTCCTCCAAGATAGACTCAGGGAACCTTGCAGAAGAGGGGGTGGTAAGATTGTAAGAGCCACGGAGTGGGTACAAGTACCATGAGACACAGCCCCCCACCCCAAACCCCACAGGGATTAACTGAGGCCTTCATGGACCCCGAGTGGATACCATGACAACATGCGGGAGGAGGGACCCCAGGATGGCAGGGACTGGGGCGAAAGGATGCAAGAGTGTAACTTGTTATATGTGAAATAAAATTGAGAAAAAAAAAATTTTTTTAAAAATTAAACATTTTTTAAAAGATACACTACTTACTTCTTGAAATGCATTATCTTTGGCCACAGGTTTCTCAACAACCTCCACTGTTAGCATCTTTGATATTGGTTAATAAAATTTAGTTGGCTGTAATTAATTCTGCATAACTATTTTTTTAATCCCGACTTGAACTTTTTCTCCCTTAACTCTCCACTTCGTCAGCCATACAATTCACCATGAACTCATGGGTTTACATTTATAACGACTGAATAAAGTAGATGTCCTTTTTTGTGTGTGCGTTCAGGCTTTTTTTTTTTTTAAATTTAAACTCCAACGACTAGGTAAATGCTTTTTAAACAATCATCAAAAGAGCTCCGGTTTAACTTCCTGCAGGCTTCCTTTAATCACACAGGCCCTGGACTCATTATGTCTTATCTGTGACAAAAGCTCGTTCTGACATCTCCTCTCCATCAGAGGAGGCGCTGGCCCAAGACCATCCAAAGAAATGACACTTTTGAGTCTGGGCCAAGCCGAAGACTTGGCAGTAATCAAAGCCAGGGCAACGACAGCGAGCTGATGAGCCCTCGGGTCACTGGGGCTTTCTCCAGCAGGAAGCCATGGCTTCTGCAATGACACAGAGGCAGGATTTATAAGTTAGAAGTGACCCGGAGTTGTGTGAAGGCCACTGATTGTTCCCCTGGTCTTCTAAGGGGCGGCGCTCATCTCTGGCAGAAATGTCTTGGAAGCTGTTAGCCTCGGAGACTTTGGTAAATGCACACGAGGGAATGTTTGCCAGCATTTTCATTCCGTTCATCTCTCTTCATTCACAATGCTCAACTTCCTTTCCAGCTGGATTTCGCCACACGGGCTGGAGACAAATGAACAGAGAAAGGGACGCTCCCGGGTGTTAAGGACTCATTGTCCAGGTTCTGAAGATGCAGTGTTTTCTTTGACCTTGTGCCCATCCTGTCCTTCTGTCCACTGGGACCCGCTCCGTGGTTTGTGGGATGTAACTGAGTTCTAACTGGAGGTGGTGGCTTTGCATCACGAAGATTCTGCTGTACTGGGGCCACCCCTTGTGTGCTGTATGAAACACAAGTTGGGGGCTGGAAAGATGCCTTGGCGGTTAACATGTTTGCCTGCAAAGCCGAAGGATCCCAGTTCGATTCTCCAGGACCCACGTTAGCCAGATGCACAAGGGGCGCGTGTGTCTGGCGTTCGTTTGCAGTGGCTGGAGGCCCTGGCATGCCCATTCTCTCTCTCTTTCTCTCAAATAAATAACTAAATAAAATATACATTGAAAAAACAGAAGTTATTAGCTAATAGCTTATTCTCTAGTGACAGCATTCTGTCTTGCATCATAACTAAATATTTTCTGATTGCATCTAGGGAATGGCTTGAGCAAAAATTACCCGTGAGGCTCTTTTATTGTTTTGCATGGACGTGTGCAGTATGTGTGGTGAGGTGTGTATGCATTGTGTGTGTGTGTGTGTATGCGCAGATGCATGTGCCTTGAGCCACGTGTGTAGAGAGCATGGATGTCTTACTCTTCACTCATCTTGTGTTCCTTTGAGGTGGAGACTCTCACCTAACCTGGAGAATTTCTGTCCTTATTTATTTATTAATTTATTTGAGAGAGAGACTGACACAGAGAGAGAATTGACATGCTAGGACCCCCAACAATTGTAAATGAGCTACAGACATATGCACCACCTTGTGCCTCTGTTACCTGGGTGCTGGAGAACTGAACCTGGGCTATAGGCTTTGCAGGCAAGTGCCTTAACCACTAAGACATCTCTCCAGCCCATTTATGTCCTTTTGTTTTTTGGTCAGACTATGTGAGCAGTGAGTCCCAGTGATTCACCATTCTCTGCTCCCCCACACAACTGGGGTTTCACGTGCTGTTGCAGGTTGCTGGGGAGTTGAACTCAGGCTGAATTCAGCCTTCTCAGTTCCTAATACCTCTGTGGCAAGTGCTCTTAGCTTGCTGAGCTATTTACCCAACCCCTGTGTAGATCTTTTGAGAATATAAAAATTCTCAAGACTGTAGCAAAACTCTCTCTCTTTCTATCCTTAAATCTATTCTATTTTACATGCAAATAGTATAAATACAGAGAATTTGAAATTTCGTAGGATATCCTATATTTTGGAAAGTTATAATTGTATCTAATTGAGAAACACAGAACAGTAGGTCTTTTCAGGATATGATCAACTCTCCCTAAGGTTAGGCTAACAACAAAGTTAGTTAATATGGTTTGAACGTCTATTTTTCCAAATTTAACTGTTGGAATTCTGTCACCCGAGGTGATGGTGTCGGAGGTGAGGTACTTAGGACAGCCGTCATGAATGGAACTAGTCCCCTTACAAAAGAAACCACAGAAAGCTGACTTTTCTCTTCCACCGGGAGACAACACAGCAAAAAGGCATAGTCTATGAATGAATACAGATGGGCCCTCCTCAGCCGTGTGAAAATAGGCACAAGGGGCGTCCAGAGATGAAAATCATTGGTTAATAAGACTAGAATAATTGCTGGTAACTCCCCCCCCCCCCAATGGAATCATAAGGGAGTGTGCTTAGTGAATGTAAAATACCAGAAATCAAAGATTCCCACCACAGTTGCTAAGATACTTCAAGTATGTTTGGGCATGGTGAATATTTTGCTGTTTCTCCCTGTACTGGCTTTCTCCTTCCCCTCATCAAGACTTGTGGACTCTTGGGGACTGGAGAGATGGCTTAGTGGTTAAGGCGTTTGCCTGCAAAGCCAAAGGATCCTGGTTCCACTCCCCAGGACCCACGTAAGCCAGATACACAAGGAGACACATGCGTCTGGAGTTCGTTTGCAGTGGCTAGAGGCCCTGGTGTGTCCATTCTCATGCTCTCTCTCTTTCTCTCTCTCTCTCCTTCTCTCTGTCTCTAATAAATAAATAAAAATAAAAATCTCTCTTTAGAAAAAGAGCTGATCATAGTGGCATGTGCTTGTAATTGCAGTACTGGGGAGTTGGAGACAGAAGGCTTTCTTGAGTTTTCATGGCTAGTCTAGCAGAATCAGTGAGCTCCACATTCATTGAGAGACTGTCAAAAAATTAGCATGAGGGCTGGAGAGATGGTTTAGCAGTTAAGTACTTGCCTGTGAAGCCTAAGGACCTGGTTCGAGGCTTGATTCCCCAGGACCCACATAAGCCAGATGCACAAGGGGGCACACACGTCTGGAGTTTGCTTGCAGTGGCTGGAAGCCCTGGTGTACCTTCTCTCTCTCTCTCTCTCTCTTTCTCTCTCTCAAATAAATAAATAAAATATATATTTTTAAAGAGTTAGGAACTGCTCAGAGTTTGAAGGAAGCAGACAGCAGTTCTGCTTCAGGGAAACTCCAGTCAGCATGTTCCACTCCCTGGCTCAGAGTGATTGAGACAGCCCCAATCAGATGACCTTGGTGACCCACCCCACAGCTTTTCCTTTGAATGCTGAGTCAAACAAGGACTTTCTTTCTTTTTTTTTCCCCATTGCAGCTACAAAAGATGAAAGTCCAGCTCACGATGCTGTTGGCAGCTTTCACAGGACCATGAGATGAGGCTGTGCCAACATCAAGTCCTGTAGAAGAAATGGAGGTTGGAAGAGGGTGAAGAAAGCTAAAGATTTGTCATATCCCTGAAGCCATGATATGAAGTGTCACTTGAACCATTCATATATATATGTATGTATATATATATATATATATATATATATATATATATATATATATATATATGTATATGTATATGTATATACACACATATATATATATACATGGCAGAAAAACATGGTGTGCAGCAGCCCTGAACTCCGCCCCTCATCCCTGATTTTGACTTCTCTCTCTTCATCACTCTCTTGACTTCACAGAGCTTCCAGTTGTCAGAACTCAGTAGACCCCTTGCAGACGTCAGCGCTACTTGCAGATCAGAATGCCTGACCCGAGACCCTCTGGGCTCAGTTCAGACTCTTTTGCAGCAGAAATGGCAGCGGCATCTGTAAACGCGTGCCCTGGGGCCTCACAGACCAATGGGCCCATCTGTAGGGCAGAAGAGACATTTGAACAGAGAAGCTGATGGAACAAGAGCTGGAGAAGGACTGGGAGACAGAAGACTTGAAAGTGACACAGATTTGGAAAACGAACTGCAAGTTTGTTAATAGGAAAGAATGAGCCAGGCGTGGGTGGCACACGCCTTTGATCCCAGTACTCGGGAGGCAGAGGTAGGAGGATTGCTGTGAGTTCGAGGCCACCCTGAGACTCCATAGTGATTCCAGGTCAGCCCAGGCTAGAGTGAGACCCTACCTCAAAAAATCAAAAAAATAAAATAAAAAAAAGGAAAGAATGACCTACTTCAGACTCAGTGAAGAGCAGTCATGATTCTGAAGCAGAGACTGTGACCGAGGCTCCAGGGAATCAACCCGGCTGCAGTAATTGCTCACACGGGAGTCCTTTGCCATGTCCTGCTCGTCAGAGGGGTTTCAAGGTGTACATGCAGTCTGCTGCAAGTTACCTGGGTCTCCTTGCTCTTCATCTTTCTGGCACATGAAGAGGAAGGGACAATTAAACCTTAGGGATGGGCTAAAGAGGTGTTTAGCATTTAAGGCACCTGTGCCTACAAAGCCTAAGGACCCAATCTTTCATCTGCCATCCCCACACAAAGCCAGATGTACAAGGTGGTGAATGCATCTGGCATTCCAGGTCCCAGAGTGCCCATTGTCTCGCTGTATCTTTTGCCTTCTTCCTCTCTCATAAATAGATAAATAAACAAAACCTTTAAAAATTAAAATAAAAAACTTAGGCATGTATGTAATAATAACTGTGGTCGATAGAGGACCCCAGACAGATTTGTAGAAACCCAGTCCAGTTGATGTCTTCCTTTTCCTCAAAATCCTCCTGAAGATTTTTTTTTCATTCTTCCTCTCACCACAACAAAATGAAGAGACATAACTTATTCCTCTAAATTACTATTCTCTGTTGTTTGTACTGAACAATTCATCCTCAAGATAGACAAGTCAAAAACTGAGATGATTGCAGTGGAGAAAAATAGACACATCTCTAAAATAGTGGGAGACTTTAAACATCTTTTTTTATTCCAGAAATGATAGACTTAACAGTAGAGAAATGATTAACATGGAAAGAGACTTAGAGAACCAGATCAACAAACTGTCTTATGGACACAGTATATCCTAAAGACTAGAATAGAGAAGATTGTCAACAATCTGTTGAACAGTTGCGTTCTGAGTACAGCCTTTGCCACCTCTGTGATCGTTTCGTAAGTGTCCATTTCCTGGTGAGGCGAGTGACAACGGAGGTGGAATGGCAGCGGAGATATGATTTCAGTCATGCATAATTTCAAAGTGCTGGAGGTGAGAGCTCTGACAAGATGGGGTCGAGGCTACAGAGTCACTTCTCTGGGGCTCTTTTGCACAAGAAGAGAATCTTCTTACACAGACTCTGTACTTCCCCTCGGTTCCTGGAAATTATCCGGGGTGGGGTTCACACCCTTCCCCAGCAAAGCTACCCTTTTTGGCATTTCCACTGTTCCTTGGGACTTTCTGGGAAGCACCCTGCACATGTGCTTCTTGTTAAAGCCAGGAGATTCCCTGACTCACAGCTGACATTTACAAGGCCACTGCATCCTCTTTTGCACATTGTCACCAACAGAACAAAGGAATTTCTGTCTCTTAGATCCCAAACCTACTCTCAGAATCATCTGGAAATTTTCTAAAACATAAACCTTTGCAGACCAGTAGTGGAGTTCTAGGTCAAAATCTCCTGAAGGCTACCTAGAGACGTTTGATTATGAAAAGCATCTCAGGATAGGACTTTGAGACAGATGGTCAGTGGGCTAGAATTTGATGAGCACTGCCTTAGCGGAAGGCTCCAACCTTGTGAATAAAGAAACATTGTTTCTTTTTTTTTTTTTCATTCAAACTCTGCCGCGAGCTCTTGCCCTAACAATTTATTTCACCTCCCAGTGAGTTTCCAAGCCTGTGGTACATTATCTAAATTTGGAAATGGCTGTTTAATTATATCTGTGGTTCATCTACCTCATCCAATGTAGTTTTTAAAAATTAATAAGGCAACCACAAAACCCATCCAAACCACACGAATATCATTTTTATTCTAAAAGAATTCTTTCTCCTTCTTGAGCCGGGCATGGTGGCACACGCCTTTAAATGCCAGCACTCGGGAGGCAGAGGTAGGAGGATGACCATGAGTTTGAGGCCAACCTGAGACTACAGAATGAATTCCAGGTCAGCCTGGGCTAGAGGGAGACCCTACCTTGAAAAACCAAAAAAAAAAAAAAATTTTTTTTCCTTCCTAAAGTTTGTTTTGTAGATGTTTAGTTTGATAAAAAGAAACAAATAAGTAGTCCATGGTTAGTTTCAGGTTAAGGCTGAACCCTGTCTTGTCTATTTAAGGTAGGAGTGATATGGCTTACAGGGTAAAGTATTTGGGAAGGAAAAGTATCTGTATAATAAATATATGCACACATATAGAAATATGTATAAATCTTCAAAGTTCATACAATATGTAGAATATAAACATCCTAAAAGCTTGATTGGCAGGGTTTGGTTATAATGCGTTTTGTTTGGAAGAAAAAAAATCACAGTTTTAGTCATCTGCATCAAGATTCAACAACATGATAAAATTAAATGTGTCGTTGACATAACTTGTCACATGGAATGACATGTTTCCCAAATCTTAACCTTTCACGGTGAATGATACCCAATGATACCTGAAAGATCTAATGGCACAATTTCTCACTCATTGGTATTATTACTTTATACACACTTGCTCACCCCAATGCTTGATTTAAGGAAGAGCAACAGAAAGCCAAAACGAAATGCAGGTGATGCAGGGTAACAGGTGTGAGGAGAGGACAGGAACAAAGCTGAGGCTGGCCTACTCTGAAGGAAGAAATGGGTCACACTTAAGTGAGGCACTGTGTGGGATAAAGTCTGACGTGACAAATATGAGTTAAAGAGGTGATCTGCGCCAAGCAACAGGAGATCGTGGGGTTCGGGTTTAGCATTCTTATACACGTTACCAGACAGACACAAGCTTCAGAGTGACGTCTCTCAAAGAACAGATAGTATGGCATCCTGTCTGAGCCCCAATGCAAGGTCCAGATGGAGCCCTGGGCCATAAGCTCACAGCTTCACCACTTATAAAAGCATCAGATTTGAACCAGTGCTGAACGTTATTTTTCTTCCAAGTGAGACTCAAGCGGAGGATTTAATCTGTCATTTTTTTTTTTTAAGCTGAAGCCTACAGATTGTGAAAGCTGAAGCTGGTGGCTTCTCTTCATTGCTTTCTTTATGTTCTTATAAAAAAAATAGGGAAGCTTCTCAGAAATACATGATACAATTTTGCACATCAACGCTGCACAGTAAAATGCCTTCAGATTTTAAGAACTCTCTGCCTTCGAGGAGGAACAACATTGTCAGTGGCTATTTCCCAATAACAAAATTAGCTCAGGAGTACTTGGTGATAAAAAAGGGATATAAAAAAGGGGTGTATTCAAAAGCCATTAGGGCTGGAGGGATGGCTTACCAGTCAAGGCCCTTGCTGGCAAAGCCAAAGGACCCAGATTGGATTCCCCAGTACACACAGAGAGCCAGGTGCACAAGGTGGCATAAGAGTCTGGAGTTTGCTTGCAGTAGCTAGTGGTCCTGGCATGCCCATTCTCTTTGTCTATCATCTATCTATCTATCTATCTATCTATCTATCTATCTATCTATCTATCTATCTCATCTTCCTCTTTCTCTCTCTCTCTCTAAGGATCTCCATTCTCGAGGGAATGACAGATGGTCACCCCTCTAAAATGCAGTCAATGCTCTCACAGAGGTTTTTACTGATAGCATTTTATGGAACACAAAGAGGAAGAAGCTCTTAGAAGGTGACAGGCTAGAGATGGATGGAGGAAATGAAGTCACGCCATCTGACATTACACTTAGTGGAGCAGAAAGGCACAAACTATGGTTGGCCGTTGATACGCTCTGCTCTCATTTACGCAAATTTTTACTATTTTCCTTGTGTAAATTTAAATAGGAGAACTCACAGGCTGGAGAGACGGCTTAGAAGTTAAGGCACTCTGTGAAAACTGAGGACGTAGGTTCAATTCCCCAGTATCCACATAAGCTAGGTGCACCAGGTGGCTTATGCTTCTGGAGTTCATTTGCAGGACTGGAGACCCTGGAATACCCATTTTCTCTCTCCCTCTATCTGCCTCTTCCTCTCGCTCACTCAAATAAATAAACAACTATTGAAAAAAAGAAAGCTTATTTGAGCTCTCCTATTTTATTTATTTATTTATTGAACAGAGAAAGAGGGAGAGAGAGAGAGGGAGAGAGAGAATGGTCCAGCCAGGGCCTCCAGCCACTGCAAACGAACACCAGATGTGTGTCCTCCCTTGAGCATCTGCCTAATGTGGGTACTGGGGAATTGAACCTGAATCTTTTGGCCTTGCAGGACAATGCCTTAATTGCTAAGCCATCTCTCTGCCCATATATATATATATGTATGTATATGTGTGTGTGTGTGTGTATATATATATATATGACAGAAAGAGAAAGAGGCAGATAGAGAGAAAGGGAGAAAAAAACATGGGTGTCCCAGGGCTGCTAGCCACTGCAAATGATCTCCAGACCCATGTGCCACCTTGTGCATCTGGCGTTGTGTGGGTCCTAGAAGTTAAGTTAAGGCTTACAAGTGCCTTAATCGCTAAGCCGTCTTTCCAGCCCCAAATGAACTATTTCGTATCTTAATCCTTGCCACAGCTAATGGCCTGGAATAGCAGAAATTTCATCACCAACAATGAACGTCTTTCACTGGAGGATCACACAAGTAGCTAGCCATTTCAGAAGCTCACGCTGCTGAGCGCACACAAAAGACCACAGCTCCACTGACAACAGTGGTGGTCACCCAGCTCATCTGAAAGATTTTCTCTTATTTTTAATTTTTTTCGTTCATTTTCATGTATTTATTTGAGAGTGACAGAGAGAGAAAGAGGCAGATAGGGAGAGAGGGAGAGAGAGAATGGGTGCGCCAGGGCTTCCAGCCTCTGCAAACGAACTCCAGACGCGTGCGCCCCCTTGTGCATCTGGCTAACCTGGGTCCTGGAGAATCGAGCCTCAAACTGGGGTCCTTAGGCTTCACAGGCAAGCGCTTCACTGCTAAGCCATCTCTCTAGCCCTGAAAGCTTTTCTTAAATTGGCAAGTTGATACAGAGCCCTTCATACCGACACAGTCTAGTTTATCACCTTTGAATGTCACCATCCGTAATCTTAAGGTGCCCTCCCGTGTCCAGTGTAAAGTTTAAGCAGCGGCTAGAGAGATTTATAGAAGACTCCCTCCCAAAGCCCAAGCTTGGTTCTTGAAGGTTAGTCCTGCAGGCCAGTTTCCTGTTATTATGACTCAAATATCACCTTGGATCTCAATTCTTATCACAATGCACTATGCTTCTCCTTTTAAAATATTTCACTTTTATTTATTTACTTGAGAGAGGGAAAGAGGCAAATAAAGAGAGAGAGAAAGTAAGAATGGGCAGACCAGGATGTATAGCCACTGCAAACAAACATACACCATCATGTGCATCTGGCTAATATAGGCACTAGGGAATCGAACCTGGGTCTTCAGGCATCACGGGCAAGTGCCTTAACTTCTAAGCCATCTCTCCAGCCCTATACTTGACCTTTTATTTCAGCATTAGTTTTTATATTTTTTAATAAAACTTTATTTATTTATTTATTTGAGAAACAGAGAGGGAGCAAAAGAGACAGAGAGAGGGAGAGAGAGAATGGGCGCGCCAGGGCCTCCAGCCACTGCAAACGAAGTCCAGATGCATGCGTCCCCTTGTACATCTGGCTAATGTGGGTCCCGGGGAATTGAACTGGGTTTATTAGGCTTTGTAGGCAAGCACCTTAATGACTGAACCATCTCTTTAGGCCTGTTTTTAAAATTTGTTTTGTTTATTTTTATTTATTTATTTGAGAGCTACAGACAGAAAGAGAAAGAGGCAGAGAGAGAGGGAGAGGGAGACAGAGAGAGAGAATGGGTGTATCAGGGCCTCCAGCCACTGCAAATAAACTCCAGATGTGTGCACCCCTATGTGCATCTGGCTTACTTGGGTACTGGGGAATGGAATCTTGGACTGGGGTCCTTAGGCTTCACAGGCAAGCACTTAACTGCTTAGCTATATCTCCAGTCCTTTCCTCCCCCCCACACACTTTAAAGAACGTGAGCACAACATATTTAAGAAAAACAAGCATTGCATTATTAAGATTTTACCAGGATTTGGAACCAGCTGTTCTTTGCATTCCTCTATTAGCCATTCAACTTCAAGTTTTCTAGCTTGATGGACTCCTAGAATCATTGTCCCTCACACTGATAACTAGACTTCAACAGTTACCCTATCTATTTGATCCTTCTGAGACCCTTCAGAAGTGTTAAGTTGCTTTTCTTCCAACTTTGTCACAGCATAAACCAGACAATTTGGCTTGACTACAATGTGCGTGATGGAATGTTTACAGAAGTCCTGAGTGTCCTAGTTCTTTTGTGACTGACCATGTGTACCTTGTCACGATAGTGCCATCAACCCACAGTGCTATTTCTGGCAAGTTACAAAGGCAGAATAATGATGTATGAATAAATTAATAAAATCAACGAAGTTCATTGCATGTTTTTAAAACGGCTACGTCTGCCTAACTAGCCTCTTGCTTTTCTTATTTTTGGTTCATGTTCTGGTTTGATGTTTTTAAAGAGTATTTCTTTTTCTTTTTATTTTTTGGTTTATTTTTATTCATTTATTTGAGAGCAACAGACAGAGAGAGAAACAGGCAGTTAGAGAGAGAGAGAGAATGGGTGTACCAGGGCCTCCGGCCACTGCAAACGAACTCCAGATGCGTGCGCCCCCTTGTGCATCTGGCTAATGTGGGTCCTGGGGAATCGAGCCTCGAACAAGGGTCCTTAGGCTTCACAGGCAAATGCTTAATGGCTAAGCCATTTCTCCAGCCCTGGTTTGATTTTTTTAATGTTTTATTCTATATTACTTTATTCTTATTTTTTGAGGCAGAGTCTCGCTCTAGCCCAAGCTGACCCAGAATTCACTCTGTAGTTTCAGGGTGATCTCGAACTCATGGTGATCCTCCCACCTCTGCCTCCCAAGTGCTGGGATTAAAGGTGTGCCCCATCACGCCCGGCTTTATCCTAGTTTTATGTCTATATTCCTGGTGCTTACTACTTTTTGTGCACTCAAGAGAGTTTTTGTTTTATATGTTATTTATTTATTTGAGAGAGAGAGAAAGAGAAAGAAAGAAAGAGGGAGAGAAAGAGAGAGAGAGAGAGTTGGCACACCAGGGTCTCTAGCCACTGTAAATGAACTACAGACACATGGGCCACTTTGTGCATCTGGCTCACATGGGTAATGGGGATCAAACCTGGGTCCTTAGGCTTAGCAGGGAAGTGGTTTAACTACTAAGTAATCTCTCCAACCCTGGTTTGATTTTTTAAAATTATTTATTTGCAATCAGAAAGAGATGGAGAGAAGAAAGACAGACATACAGTGGATAGATAGATAGATAGATAGATAGATAGATAGATAGATAGATAATAGAGAATGGGCATGCCAGGGCCTCTAGCCACTATAAATGAACTCCAGATGCATGCATCTGGCTTTATGTGGGTACTGGGGAATTGAACCTGGGTCACTAGGCTTTGCAGGCTAACTGCTGAGCCTTCTCTCCAGTCCCATGGTTTGATTTTATTAAAAAGGATCTGCGCATTAATGTACAGGGAACTGATAGCACTCCTTCAAAGAGACACTGAAGAAACTGACAGAATCTAAAGCAACTAGATATTTAAATGCTGTTTATTTCAATCACCTATAGACCAATTGCCTTCATATTTACTAAATTCTCTTTTACTTGAATTCTTGCTGAAGTGTGAACTCATGCAGGCTATCACATTTTGTTCCTAGACACCCATATGCTCCTCTCAATAAGCATCTTGTTCTTAAAACATTTTTGGTGTTCTATAGACATATGGACATAGTGGTTGCTTGATGTTCTATGTTTTATTAGCTTGAGCATAACCTATGTTACATTTGAATTTCCTGATTTCCTTATCACTCCATACATTTCTTGAAAATATGGCATAACCCACAGCTACTGACACAATCTTTTGTGCAGCATTACTATTATTGTTTTTAATCCATACTTTCCATAGACATGCCTAAGAAGACACATTATTGAGCAATATCCAAGCTTTTGCCAAACTGGATTTCACTTATGCATTTTCCTCTGTTAGGATAATTAGTGTGTGGTAGAGGCCCCTACTTCTGAACCAATGACAATTTCTCAGTGAATTAAACTTGTCAAATAAGGTCATAAATCTTTTTTTAAAAAATGAATACTTAGGTTACTGTGACTGCTCTTTTTAAATATTTTTATAAATTTATTTGCAAGGAGAGAGAGAGAGAAAGAGAGAAGAGAGACAAAGAGAATGGGCACACCACAGCCTCCAGCTACTGAAAATTAAATACAGATACATACAGAACAAAGAGGGCTTTGTTCATCTGGCTTTACCTTGAGCCTGGGTCATTAGGTTCCTCAGGCAAGTGTCTCACCCACTTAGCCATCTCTCCATCCCCCGCCACTGCTCTTGATTCCCCATCATGACAAAATTTATGAAGCCTTTACACATCTGTTGCAGGACACAGAAACATCAAGTTGGTACTGAGCTGGAAGGTTCCTCCATACTGCCTAACTATCATGGTCCCAGAAGGTGCAGGGTAGTGGGGATGAAAAGTCAACAAAGTCTTTTCTACCAGTGGTGGAGTCTGCATGGTACACAATTGACCAGACAGACAAGATCTGCCCTGGTGAAGGAGTGGTTTGACTATTGTGAATGGAACCAACTGATCTCTGACTGGACTCGAGGCCTGCTTCTTGGGAGGGAACTCAAGCCTGGTACTGAAAACCTGGGCAAAAACCTGTGGCTGGGAACTTCACAGATCCTGTTCGGACTGAATGTATAGAGTGTGCCTATTAAACTGCCTTCTAGATATTTATGCTTATCGCCATAAATCAGGACTGCTCTCAGCTTTGTTCAGAGAAGAAGCTTTTTTGCAGTGGATAAGATGTCTTCTGGGAACACACACACACACACACACACACACACACACACACACACACACACACAGAGGGAGGCCAGCCTTCATCCCAAGCTGCCCATGGAACTTGGCCATGTTTTCTATGTGGTGATGGTTTTGGAGGCATGAAGGATTCAAAATTGAGGGGAGTCATGGAGTATTTCCAGATAGATTCCAGATAGCAGCCAAATCAATACCCTTTCAGGAGATTTCTTGCTAATTATTTGATATTTCTGATACAAATTTAAATGGTAGATTTTTTTAAGTAATTTCTAATTCTTTGTTATCATTACCTAGATACAGTTCTATAGGGATCAGGTAAGTCTTGTATAGTAAGTTTTTTTTTTTAAGGATTTTATTTTTATTTATTAGAGACAGAGAAAGGGAGAGAGAGCATGGGCATGCCAGGGCCTCTAGCCACTGCAAACGAATTCCATATGCATATGCCACCATTGTGTATCTGGCTTACGTGGGACCTGGAGAATCAAACCTGGGTCCTTAGGCTTCACAGGCTAACACCTTAACCACTAAATCATATCTCCAGCCCTTACACAGCAAGTTTTGCTATTCACAATTTTATTTTGAAGTGAATAATAAAAAAAACTTCTTTCAAAGCCAGCATGCAGTTAACAATTTTTTTAATATTTTTTTAAATTTTTTTAAAATTTATTTATTTGAGAGCGACAGACACAGAGAGAAAGACAGATAGAGGGAGACAGAGAGAATGGGCATGCCAGGGCTTCCAGCCTCTGCAAATGAACTCCAGATGCGTGCGCCCCCTTGTGCATCCGGCTAACGTGGGACCTGGGGAACTGAGCCTCGAACTGGGGTCCTTAGGCTTCATAGGCAAGCGCTTAACCGCTAAGCCATCTCTCCAGCCCCAGTTAACAATTTTTATGCCATTAGAAAAATTAGTTTTTGAGCTTCTAAATATGAATAAATTATACTTCATGATTGGAACATATGCAAGTCACTCAAGACAACAGTTGGATTCTGAGCTCAGAGCGAAAATTTCCAAGGCCCAAGATACATTTTTCTCCCTGTGAGGTAGTAAAGGAAGGATTACAGATTGTCATATCTGCTGTTACTGTAGCAGTGATTTTGTCAAAGAGCAGTCCTTGTCAGGATTTCTGTTTCAGAGCTCAGTGGTTAAGCATGTAAAACATTATCCACCTGATGACACAGGAAAAAGTCCACAGAAGATCCAAAAGAGAGATGTGGAAATTGTGGACAGACCTCATGCCTTTAAGGCTGCATACTGGACTCTATTTTTCTGTTAAGTTTGCAAAGCTCTATATTGTATATGCATGTTAGTTTTTTAAAAAATTATTTATTTATTTGCAAGCAGAGAGAGAGAGAGATAGAGATAGAAAAGAGACAGACACAGAGAGAGTGGGCACCCCAGGGCCTCCAACCAATACCAACGGAATCCAGATGCATACGCCACTTTGTGCATCTGGCTTTACATGGGTACTGGGGGAATCGAACTCAGGTTGTTAGGCTCTGAAGGCAAGCACTTTAACCAGTGAGCCATCTCTCTAGCTGGTATGTGCATTTTAAACTGCCAGCTCAAGAGGGCCAAAACATCTCTATGGCTCACAATGTACCATGCCACAAAGTGATGTCTGAGAGCCTACAGACGGCGGAGCACAGGAAATGTAGAATGAAGCTGTCATTTGAGTCCCCATTTTCACTTTTGAACCTGACTTACTTCATTTCTGACTGTCATGTTTGTTGTATTGAAAAGATCCTAAATGAAAAAAAAAAAACAAAAAACCTCTCGCTCATTCAGCTCAGATTTAAGCAAACCAAGGTTTAAGAAGCTGAGATTGATCCTAATTCATCAAGCTTAACCTACCATGCTGTGATCCTAAAATATTACATTTCATTGTAAAGTAGAAAATGCATAAAAATGTTCTCATTTCTACAGTTTGTCTAAGCAGGAAGAGAAGGTAAAAGATTGGTAAAATGTCTGTGGCATGATTATGTCCAGACTCCCAAACATAGGCTGGCAATTTCCCTTGAAGCATATTGTGTTCTCACCAACAGCCCCCCCACAAATATTGGTGAGCGGTGGTGGTTTCAGTGTCGACAGGTAATCTCACGTCAAGCCAGAAGTTGCTGAGTTGAGGTTTCTCTGAAATAAGTTGAAAATAAATGGCACTCTGAAGGTGTGTGTTATTTATTATTACTCAATCAAAACCGGCAGGGTGAATGTGTTAACGTGAGAGTGATTTCCCAGCCTATGTCAAAAATGACAGGGCCGGGCTGGAGAGATGGCTTAGTGGTTAAGTGCTTGCCTGTGAAGCCTAAGGACCCAGGTTCGAGGCTCGGTTCCCCAGGACCCACGTTAGCCAGATGCACAAAGGGGCGCACGTGTCTGGAGTTCGTTTGCTGTGGCTGGATGCCCTGGCACGCCCATTCTCTCTCTCTCTCTCTCTCTCTCTCTCTCTCTCTCTCTCTCTCTCTCTCTCTCTCTGCCTCTTTCTCTCTCTGTCTGTCGCTCTCAAATAAATAAACAAAAAAAATTTAAAAATGACAGGGCCGATTCATTCACCACAATGCTCACTGCTTTTACATGTTTTCGATTTTGCTGGGCTATTTTATACATTCCCCTTACAGCGAACTTGTGGGGACTCACAATTGATAGAATTTTCACAAGGGCGCAAATGTTGTCATATTATCATTTTTTTTTTTGTAGAAAATCTTCTCCTTATATGGAAATAATTCTCTATAATTCACGACCAAGATTCCTGTGCTTTCAAGGACACTGGATCACTTGGGTCCTTGAAGTCAGAGACAGAGGCTTCTGTTTCCCTTCCTCTGTTTTGTTTTCAAGCTGGGGGTTCCTGTGAAACCAAGCAACACCAATTCCAATGGTCTGGCTGAGAAATAAAAAGGAGATGAAAGCAAAGATGTTTTGAAACTTAGCAAAAAAAAATCGCCAGTCCATAGAGCACACACAGCATCTGAGATCAAACCAACAGGACAGGACAGAGGGAAGGAGGGAGAAGGGCGGGGAGACGTGGGCTCTAAGGTTTGCCATGATGGCTCATGTCGTCCGCGCTGCTCATCCAAAGCCCACAGCTCATGGAGCACTTCCTCCAGCCCAGGAAACCTTCTTTCCACACCTCAGTCTCTGAGGTGGCTTCCTAGGAACTCAGCCCTCACAGACAACCTGAATCCATTGATTTCAGCATCAAGGACTGCTGTACAGGTCCTGGAAGACCCCCAAGCACACGGGCCTCAATGTACCTGCAACGTGAGAGCTCAGGGCGTGCTCCCCTCCTTCTCCCCTGCCCTGCCCCCCCTCTCTGAAACCAACTCCATGACGTTAGGAACTTCTCATTCTTATTCAGCCCAATGGACTCAAGTTCTTGAATGTTGTTTTGAGAGTCCCACTGAAGATTCATAGTCTGAATGAGTCATAAGAAACACGCATGAAAGAGGCAAAATCTTTGGCTCAAAGTCCACTAATGTGGTCAATTTCTGAGAGTTGGAAAAGAGATTTAAAAACAAAAAAAAATTACCGTGTGGGTCTCAGGCATAGAAGTTTTAGAGAATCACATTCCCTTCTGAGGGCACTTGCCTTCAGCATTTGAGTGAAGTCAGATCCAGAGGTAAGCAAGGAAGATGACTTTTCTTCTATGATTCTCAAATCCTGAATTTTTGAAAGCAGAGTCGAAGCCCCTTTGCAGTTTCAGCAAGTATGGTTCCCTCCCCGAGAGAGGTTGTAATCTGCCCAGGGCACGTAGACGAGCCCAGGTAACACAGAATTCATAAAAATAGCTTATCTGTGCTATCAGTTTTCAAATTCATTCAGATATGCTTAATATCGAATTGATAACAATCTTTCCCCAATGTCCAATTTCTCAGAAAGAAAAATAAAACAGCCAAGTAAAACAGCTGACCCCCAGAGAGACATTTAATAATGCTGAATGAATGAAAGAATGCTTTAGTCCCTCACCATCAATATCATGGTCTTGAATTAGCACTGTCCTCTGAATAGAAAAACTGTTAGTGAATTCATATAAGGGAGAATAAACTGGCTTTTATTGCAGTAATTTATTAAACTGTATAAACTATCCCCAGGTTTCTTTTTTTATTCTGCTTATATACTTTTTTTTTTTTTAATTAGAAACTTTGTTGTATGGGCAAATCTTGTTTTGGTCCCATTGTCCAACTCCCTGCCCCTATTCTATTGAAACATGTGAGGTAATATATACCCCACTAATGACGTACAGCTACTGAACTTTTAAAACTTTATTTTTATTTATTTATTTGAGAGAACTAGAGAAAGAAAGAGGCAGAGAGAGAGAGAAAGAGAGTGAGAGTGAGAGAGAGAATGGGTGTGCCAGGGCCTCCAGCCCCTGAAAATGAACTCCAGATGCATGCACCTCCTTGTGCATCTGGCTTACGTGGGTCCTGGGGAATCAAACCGATGTCCTTTGGCTTTGCAAGCAAATGACTTAACTGCTAAGCTGTCTCTCCAGCCCAGCTACTGAACTTTTAATTTGTGGCTAGTCTGAATTGAGATGGGCTTTAAGTCTAAAATATGCATTGATTTCAAAGGCTTAGAGTCAACATTTGCCAAATTTATTTATTTATTCACTTGGTTTTTTGAGATAGGGTCTCACTCTAGCTCAGGCTGACCTAGAATTCACTCTGTAGTCTCAGGGTGGCCTTGAACTCATGGCGATCCTCCTACCTCTGCCTCCAGAGTACTGGGATTAAAGGCATGTGTCATCATGCCTGGCTAAATTAATGTTTTGATAATTTCATAACTGTACAAGTATATTTTGATTACATTCATCTCTATTATATTCTACTATCCTCTTCCACTCCTGCTAAATAAATCCCTTGTTCTTGCCAGCTAGTCTAGCCCCCTTCCACTGCCTTCCCCTCCTCCAGCAACTATTAACCAACAGTAGCTTCTCCAAAAAGGGGTGGGACCTTGTGGGAAATAGCTAATTCTAAAAGAGAAGCAGATTTCACATGTGTGTGTGGGCATACATATGGAATCTGTGCTCTGTTTTAGTGCCAAACAAGAATGAAATTCTGAAACACACCATGATGGGGTATGTTAGAGACCTGTGAGCAAACTGAAAGAGATCCTGGTGATCAATACAGAAATGTGCTTGGATTATAAATGGAAGGGCTTAGTTAGTACCTATGAGTTACATGCATGGATGAGCAAACAGGAGACAATGCTCAAACATTTTGCATAGAAAAGTTACAAATAACCTATGAAGACATTGCCACTCAAGAAGGTAGAGCATACTTCCACACTCTAACTGTGGACTGCATACAGTGACTTGCTTCTAACAGGAAAAAAAGACCTCTAAAGAATACATTTGTAGCTGGACATGGTGGCACACACCTTTAATCCCAGCACTCTGGAGGCAGAAGTAGGGAGATCATTGAGAGTTCGAGGCCACCCTGAGTCTACACAGTGGATTCCAGGTCAACCTGAACTAGAGTGAGACCCTACCTCAAAAAAAAAAAAAAAAAAAGTTTGTTGAGGATGACTCATAATATCTTGACCTGCTGATCAAGGTTCACATCAACACTAATATGATATAATATGATCAGAATGGCACTTTATCTCTTTGGTAAGCATCTCATTAATGATCCTCAAAACCATCAAGGGCATTGAAGACACAGGAAGTCTAAGCACTGTCATGACTAAATGGAACATGGATGGTCCCAAGTGAGACATTAAATCAACAAGAAGATTGTGTGTAAAATATAAGAAAATTAGGATGAAGAAGGACTTATAATAATAAATCCACATTGCTTTATGAGTGATAAAAATGTGTCATATCCGTATTAGATGTTAACAAGAGAAACTGGATGTTGGTTATATGGAAGAAGTGATGATTTTTAATGTTGTTGTTTTTTTTTTTAATTTACAGAGAAAGAGAGAGAGAGAGAATGGCATGCCAGGGCCTCAGCCACTTCAATTGAAATATAGATGCTTTTGCCACCTAGTGGGCATATGTGACCTTGCACTTGCCTTGCCTTTGTGCATCTGGCTTATGTGGAATCTGGAGAGTCGAACATGGGTCCTTAGGCGTCGCAGGCAAGCGCCTTAACCACTAAGCAATCTCTCCAGCCCTATGCTTTTTTTATTTTTACTTTTTTGAGATTGTTACAGTGAAGTTAAAAGCTATTTGTTAAAAACTAAGCACAGGGGGTGTGGAGAGGACTCATTCAATAAAGCGTTTGCTTTGCAATCACAAGGACTGAGTTCCAGGCCGAGAACCCATGTAGACTGCTGGGTGTGGTGGCGTGCACCTTCAACGAAAGCCGTGGGAAGTGGAGACAAGAGCTTGGGGCTTGCTGGTCTAGCCTAGTTGGTCAGCTCAAGGCTAATGAGAGACCTTGACTCACAGGAAGTGTAAAACAAGCTTGAGGATGGCACCCAGGCTGCCCTCTGGCCTTCACATGCATACGTACAGACACATGCACCCTCACCTGAACACACCTACACGCATGTATATGCTCACATACACACACTCATAAAATAATAAACATGGTGAGGTACCACTTCATTTCTGCCAGCATGGCAGACACCAAGATGACAAACTCCCCAGGAAGACCAAGTCAAGAAGATATTGGCATGGGCAAGGAGAGGCAAAGACTAGAAACAGAGAAAGTGATGTTTGGGAAAGTCAGAGGGAGGCTCAAGTAGATTTATGCCCAACCTTGTCTTCTGTCCCCATTGACCAAGCCAAAAATGAAAACCAAGACAATGACTGCTCTTTGCAATTATCAACTAGATCTTTGAGACCCGTGTCCTTCCAACTCGTAGAAGTAGCTTTTTGGTTTGTTGTCCGTGATATTCCCTATCGAGAGAGAAAATCGAGTTGTGAGATTCAATCTTCACTTCTTCTAAAGTGTGAAACATACCCATTCTGTAACTTCGTCCAAGAAAAAGAGAAAATTTATAATCTCTACTTGAAAACTCTGGGCTCAGCTTAGAATGCCAAGTTATTTTCCAGCCAACACTCAGTAATATGCATGTCACAGCAGAAGAGAGCGCTTCATTTAGTGCCGAGAGAGCCTCTCAGCATCTCCAGCCACCACAAGGTAAAGACATGATAGTTCTTTGATTAGAATCTTATCTTAAGTTCCAGAAATTAACAAGTCCATAGTCCCAATTACACCTGCTGAGTGAACGGAGCTCTTGCCTTTGCCATTAAAAAAAAAAATCATCATTTGCCGAGGCTCAACAAAAATTAAAAACATTTGTTGTGAGATATCAACTGGTTCCATTGGAATGATCTATCTTAAAAGAAGACATCTTGAAGCCTTGCTGTCAGAATTACTTGTTCTGCATGCTTAGATGGAAAACACACGTAGTTCCCTCTGCAATGATTTAGTTGAACAGAATAATCCTCTCAGATAAGCTCATTAAAAACTACAGCAGCAACAATGGATGATCACCTCTTTTGTACTTCATTCCTTTTATTCTTTATAACCAATTAACCATCAATTATGACGTTAGCACATTTTTAAACTCCTTTCTTTATGACTAGTAATATCATGTATATCTTTTTAATTATGGGTTGTTTTTGTTTAAATACTTTATTTATGTATTTGCAAGCATAGAGAGAGAGGCAGATAGAGAAAGAATGGGTGCGCCAGGGCCTCTAGCCACTGAAAATGAACTCTACATCCATGAGCCACTTTGTTCATCTGACTTTACGTGGTTATCAGGGAATTGAACCCAGGTCATTAGGTTTGCAGGCAAGTGCTTTAACTGCTGAGCCATCTCTCCAGCCCATGATTTGTTGTATGATCATTTCGTAATTGCATATACACTTAGAGCAATTACTGAATAATTTTTTTTTTCTTGCTGTGTCTCTATCTAATTTTGGCTTACAGAGTCCCCTCATAGAAGAGGTTTGGAAGCCTTCCATCTTTTTCTTTTTTAATGGAATCATTTGAGAAGCATTAGTTTTAGTTATTCTTTAAGTGGCTGGTAAAATTCCACAGTGAATTCATCTGAATCTGGACTTTGTATAGAATGGAAAATTTTAAATTACTCCTTTAGTCTCATGGCTTATTAAATCTATTCACATTCTTCATTTCATCTTGGTTTTACTTAGGTAGGTAGGCAATATAATGATACACAAATTACCAACAAGCCAGGCATGGTGGCACACTCAGGCAGCAGAGGCAGGAGGATCACCATGAGTTCTAGGCCACCCTGAGACTACAAAGTCAATTCCAGGTCAGCCTGAGCTACAGCAAGACCCTGCCTCTAAGAACAAAAACAAAATTACCAATAAAATGCAAACTGAATTCAAGAACACATCAAGAAACATTCACTATGGTCAAGTTGCTCTCATTTCAAAGATGCAGGGATGGTGGGCTGGGAAAATGGCTTAGCGGTTAAGGCATTTGCCCGTGAAGCCCAAGGACTCTGGTTCAATTCCCCAGGACCCATGTAAGCCAGATGCACAAGGGGGCACATGCATCTGAAGTTCGTTTGCAGTGGCTGAAAGCCCTGGCATGCCCATTCTCTTTCTCTCTTTCCCTCTGCCTCTTCCTCTGTCTCTCTCAAATAACTAAATAAATAAAGTATTTTTAAAAAGATCCAAGGATGCTTAAATGCACTATCAACCAATAACTTTAATTTATCACATAAACTGACTCAAGTACATAAATCATACTGTCACCTCAACAGATGCAGAAAATGTCTCTGGACAAAATCCAGCATCTATTCATGATAAAAGCCCCGGGGAGATTAGGAGACAGAAGGAACATATCTCAACCTAGCAGAGGAGCAAAGCTGAAGCAGGTTCACTAAGATCAGAAACAAGCCCCTCATTTCCATTTGGACGTTGAGGTCTTGGCAAAAAGCAGTAAGACAAGAGCAGGAAAAAAAAAAAAAAAAACGCAAATAGGTAAACAAACCAAAGCGCCCTTACATGCAGATGACATTATTCTCTTTGTAAAAGAGACAGAGAAGGAGGGAAAGAGAGAGAGAGGGAGAGAGAGAGAGAGAGAGAGAGAGAATGAGCACACCAGGGCCTTCAGTCACTGAAAACACTCCAGACACATGCACCACCTTGTGTATCTGACTTTACGTAGGGAATTGAACCTAGGAAGTTTGTATTCTCAGGCAAATGCTTTAACCACTAAGCCATGTGTCCAGCCCAACATGACTCTCTATATAAGAGACCTATAGACGCCATGAGACAACTTCTAAATCTGATGAACACTTTCTGCAAAGTGGCAAGATACAAAATAAGCAACTTAAGATGAGCCGCAGCCTTCCTGTATACCAGCCACACACGGAGAAAGAAATTAGGGCAGCAATGCCGTTCACAATAGTCAAAATAAAATGAAATGGAACAATAACAAAATGCCTCTGGGTAAGTCTAACCATGGAAGTGAAAGACCTCTACAATGAAAACTCTAAAACATGGAGAAAAGAAATTAACATGACCCAGAAAGTACAGACTTTCCATGCTCAAGGAACAGAGACCCAGTTTTATGTAAATGGTTGTCCTACCAAAACCAATCTATACTAAATCAGAATTAAAATTCAAGAGTCTTCATAATCATAGAAAAAGAAAACAATTTGTCCTAACATATATTGACTTAATTCTTAATTAATTAATTAATTAATTCTGAAGGAAAAAAAAATTTGTTTTCTAATTTGTTTTGTTTTCTAATGAAATTGTTTCCCTTTATCAATGCTTTTGAAGTGCTATTTTATTTTATTTATTGTTTTTTGAGGTGGGGTCATGCTCTAGTCCAGGGTGACCTGGAATTCACTATGTAGACTCAGGCTGGCCTTGAACCCACAGTGATCGTCCTACCTTTGCCTCTGAGTGCTGGGATTAAAAGCATGCGCCACCACGCCCTGCTAAGACATTATTCTTAATTAACACAGTCTACAAGACCCCACATGATTACGTGTTTGGTTACCCCTCTGACATCATGACTGCCAGAGCGCACCTCATCAACAGACCAGCAGCAGTCTCTGTCACCTTACTGCTCATCATGACAGCCACATGCTGTCCTCAAGTGGAAAAGGCATTCCACTGCTTAAAACAGAGTAGTTGGGAGGCCAAAGGTAGGATGATGGCAGTGAGTTCGAGGCCACCCTGAGACTATGTAGTGAATTCCGGGTCAGCCTGGGCTTGAGCGAGACCCTGCCTCGAAAAACCAAAAAAAAGAAAAAGAAAAAATATGATGCCTGTGGGGCTGGAGAAATGGCTTAGCAGTTAAGGTGCTTGCTTGTGAAGCCCAAGAACTCATGTTTGAATCTCCAGGTCCCATGTAAGCCAGACGCATAGTGACAGAAGCACAGAAGGTCACACATGCGCCCAAGGGGATGCACGCATCTGGAGTTTCCTCACAGTGGCTGAAGGCCTTGGTGTACCCATTCTCTCTCTCTCAAAAAATAAGGGTGTGGGGAGGCAGGAGAGATGGCTTAGCAATTAAGGCACATGCCTACGAAGCCTAAGGATCCAGGTTGGATTCTCTATGTCCCACGTTAGCCAGATGCACATGGTGGCGCACGCGTCTGGAGTTCATTTACAGTGGCTAGAAGCTCTGGCGTGCCCATTCTCACTCTGTATTTCTCTCCCTTTCTCTCCTGTCTCTAATAAATATATAGAAATAAATCTTTAAAAATATTTCAAAAAAAGAAAACTATGTATGGAACAGGTAATTCATTCTACTTCTCAAAGGCTCCATGCCTTCATGATTCCAATGGGACATATATCTTTTTCTTTTCTTTTCTTTCTTTCTTTCTTTTTTTTGAGAGAGAGAGAGGGAGCAAGATAGAGAGAGAGAGAGAGAGGCAGACAAAGAAAATGGGTGTGCCACAGCTTCCAGCCACTGGAAATGAACTCCAGATGCAGCACCCCTTGTGCATCTGGCTGATGTGGGTCCTAGGGAATTGAAGCTAGGTCCGTTGGCTTCCCAGACAAATGCCTTAACTGCTCAGCCATCTTCTCCAGCCCAAATGGGACATATTTTGCTGTGCTTAAAGTAAAAATACAGAAGGTATGTTTTGCATTTTAAAATGGAAATTTGAGAAGAAAGCAAATCTCTACTTGACTGCATGTAATGGAAAGAAATCTTTAAGGAAGGCCTTTGTCACTCATAGGGTCAGCTGCTCTTGGAAATACCAAGCTAACCACACATAAAGACTTGGCATCTCAATTCTGCTCTTTCCTTCCCCTTACATCCTGACATATGCATTGTCCCCTCTGTTTGAAGAACTTAAGCCAGGGAACTGACAGTTGGAAGCAGACCAGGCATAGAAACATCACAGTGAATATTTGAAGCTATAAAGGACTCTTTGTTTTCTTTTTTTAAAAAAAATTATTTTTGTTCATTTATGTGAGAGAGAGAGAGAGAGAGAGAGAGAGAGAGAGAGAGAGAGGGAGGGAGAGAATGGGCACTCCAGGGCCTCTAACCACTGCAAACGAACTCCAGACACATGCGTTACCTTGGGCATCTGGCTTACATGGGTCCTGGGGAATTGAACCTGGGTCTTTTGGCTTTGCAAGATAACACCTTAACAGCTGAGCCATCCCACAAGCCCAGGACTCTTTGTTTTCATCATGCACATGTAGACCAGGTACAAAATTTTTTGCCATGCCTGCTTTTGATTACCATGATAACATGCAATTAATTATTAGTTATTTTTGTTGCCACCAAGGGAGGAATAATAAAACCCACAATCCTCACAAATTTCATCAAATAAACATCATTACCCTTTCCTGTGAACCCAAGGGGACTTGATTCTATGGCATTACTACTATTAACTTCTACTAAACTAAGTAGGAAATAAATGACTTGGCTGTGGTGAAACGTCTGGAACCTGAGCTTCCTGGTGACCCGATTTTCTTCGCTCTCCCGGATGACTCTTGGGTGCAACTTTCCGTCCCTCTGTAGGGAAAGAGAAACACAGTGGGGGTGGAAAATTCTTTGACTGGACACCTTTGTGCAGCTTCCTATGGGAAGTGCTTGGAAGCTCACAAAGGCATTTGATCCTGAGAACTTTCTGCAGCTGGGTTGACATTTTGCAGAGGGACGTCTCTCTCTCTCTCTCTCTCTCTCTCTCTCTCTCTCTCTCTCTCTCTCTCTCGTGGCATAGCCCAGGAAAGCAAGGATGAGGCATAGGAAAGGCAGCGTGTGTGCTCACCTTTGAAGGTGTGTGCTTGGTGAAGTGGGTGTGGTGCTCTGAGGAGCCAACTCCGTACAGGACCCATGGGTGCGGACAGTTAGCTGCATTCCAGGATGTCAAATCATTAAGCCACGGGACGTCCAGAAGCCTTGTACTTTTTTTTTTTTTTTTACCTAGATCCCTCACCTGGAACACGTCCTCTTGAAAGCAAACATACTTTCTTCACTTTAATAGAACCCAGAAGTCAAACCTAGCAAGCTGGTTAGAACATTAGAAATAAGCCTAGGCACACTTCCTTTTGACAGACAAGCAGAGGCAACATAAGATAGGAGTTTCCTGAGAGCCACACAAGAAGAGAGAGAGAGAGAGCGCTAAACAAACAGAACCATACATCCTCTGGGAAAGCACCTGGCTGCCTTGCATTCTTCAGATTCTCATTCTGTTACATTAGAAATGTGTGCCAATTAAGCCAGGCATGGTGGCACATGCCTTTAATCCCTTAATCATTTGAGAGTCTGAAATAGGAGGATCACCATGAGTTTGAGGCCAGCCTGGGCTACCAAGTGAATGCCAGGTCACTTTGGACTAGATTGAGACACTCCTCAGAAAATAAAACATAGAGGAGCCGGAGAGATAGGCGGCCTAGCGGTTAAGGTGCTTGCCTGCGAAGCCTAAGGACTGAAGTTTGATTCCTCAGAACCCACACTAAGTTAGATGCACATGGTGTGGTGCCCATCTTGGTTCAAGCCACTCCCTGTGAGCCAGTCTTCTCACATTATGGGCACTAATGATAATCCCTCTGAGTCTGTGAGTGAAAATAAACCTATCCTCTCTCAAGATGTTTCTATCAGGGACTATTTTCAAATGGCTAATGTTCGTTCTTCCAATTTTTCAAAGGTGTCTGCTATACTCAAGAACTTGACTACTTTAAAAGGTTATTAAGAAATGTGACACAATGTCTTACAACCCACTTAAATCAATTGGTAACTGAAGGGTAAAAGAATATTAAGAATAAAGCAATAAGCTTAAGAAACAAGTCAATTATTTGATAACTTGTTTTCCTTTGATTATCCAGTCCTAGGAATTATTTTTATTTTCCTAAATCAGGACTAAGAAATGTTCTTTTTTTTAAAAAAAAAATCTCGTCCCATTAAGGTTGTTGAATCTCTTTTACATTGATTAAAGCACTGAGAATGTGTGGCAGTTAGCTGCAAATTTGAAGTTAATTTATGCCTGGATTGGTTCAGGAATTGGTTTTTCTATAACTTGGCTCTGTGGTTCCACTTCAAGTTTTTCAAGCTTAATTTTAGAAAGAGGGCCACCATGCAATAAAAATCACAGGATTCAGCAAAACATCCATCCTCACCTCACAAAGAAGCCTGCTAAAGTGTAGCCACGGCTGCACGACATGACATCTTGAAGTCCTTACCCGCAATGTTGGCACCCTGTGTGGTGCCAACTCTCAAAGTCCACTTAAGTTTTTGAGTTTGAATTTCAAATTAAGCTAGAATTTTTTTTCTGTCTTCAAAGGGGGAAGAAAGAAAGAAACTTTAACATTCTCCATACGAACGTAAAAGCTTCTGGAACCCCTAATAGTTCATATTAAACATCACAAACAACACAGTCTGAATGTGGGAGAAACAGATGTATTACCTTGGTTTTTGGAAGACACACAAATTTTAATATTGGGAACCTTGGGAGAGAAAAAGAACTTGTGAGGCAATGCATTGATCGTGGCTGTACAATATTGTGTTATAATCAAAACAATCTTCTCATACAAGATCTATTTCCAGTGTATCCTGAAGGTTGAGTCTGCTCCAGCATCCCTAATGTTACAACCCCGTAAACGTATTTCTGAAATTAAAAAAGAAAAAATACTGTACTATCTTCTAAGGCAGCGTGTATCTCTTGAGCTATAATTGACTGCACATTCAGTATTGTTCTCCTTAATCCATGTAATTATTTACACATAATTACCTAAGCCACACATGGGCACCCAGTCACGTGGGACCATGCATGCATAATCTTCTTCTACCCAAACCACAAGATGAGGGCAACCTAGTACAATATTTTCATTTCTCCATGTTTTTGCCAAGTAATTATTTTATAATGCTTTGAGTTTTCCATGAAGAAAAATGAGCTCAGATTCCAGTTTCGTATTTCTATAGCTGAAGATTTAAAAAGGGGGCTATTTGGTGACTTTCCCACTCCTCACAGAGAAGTTGGCAAGGAGAGGTTAGCTTTTGGAATACTGGGTTTACTCAAATCCTGATATGTATAAAAAACAGATGTGGCATGGCTAAGGCTCGCTTCTGTGCAGGGATGCCAGATGAGATTAACTGGAACTTTCTCATGAATATGCAAAACAGTCCCAAGTACACAAGGAGTCAGAAGGATCTGTCCTTTTCATGATGCGGAGGTTGAGGCTCGTTCAGAGTTTCCAGTTATGATGTTCTGCCCAGTTCCCTCAGTGGTGACCCTTGTGCACAGAGACTGTCTTCTGTGACATTCAGATGTGACATAGCATCTTGATAAGTTACAACAGCTGAATCAGTTTGGGCCCAGGAAGGATATGTGGACATAATTGTATGATTGAGTTACCTCTCTAGAGAATGATTATAGATTCCTAGCTGTGGCCTGAACATATTCCTTTCCTATTCCTTTTAAGTACCCTCCTATAGGACAAGTGCATCATATTTGGTGTCTGAGTCTCCACTCAAACGACCTAAGAAGCTTTATAAAATATGCATTACTCTGGGATACTTTTAGCCCTTTCTAGCCTTATATCTTAATGATCCAGGTGGCTGGAATTCGACACTTTCCAATGCATTCATTCCATTATGAGAATAGCTACATTCATGAGATCCATAGGGCACTGAAGGCTGGAAGAATATGTCCTCTCTTGCCCCAGTGAATGTCACTGTGGCATACAAATTATTCTGAGCCACAAATCATTGAAAAGCATCAGGTACTTGGGGGGGTTGCTCTTATCTCTCCTTTTTTCCCCTTCTTCCAAAACAAGTTAAAACCATCTTGTGAGGGCTGGAGAGATGGCTTAGTGGTTAAGTGCTTGCCTATGAAGTCTAAGGACCCAGGTTCCATCCAGGCTTGATTCCCCAGGACCCACATTAGCCAGATGCACAAGGGGGTGCAAGTGTCTGGAGTTCGTTTGCAGTGGCTGGAGGCCCTGGCGCGCCCATTCTCTCTGTCTATCTGCCTCTTTTTCTCTATCTCTCTGTCATGCTCCAATAAATAAACAAAAATAACAAAAAATAAAAATAAAAATAAAAATAAAAAACATCCTGTGAAAAATACCCTCCTTGTAGCAGGAGGAAAATGACATCTTTGTGACTAGGGAAACGGAGTCGGATCTGAGAAAACGCTACCCACTGTGCGTGGTTAGCCCTTGCGTAAGGCATATATACATCATTCACTCCAGGGCTCATCCAACATTGCAGAAGATGGGCTGGAAAGCACGTAAGGGCTGGAGGATGGGGAAGAGGGCTCTGCAATTCATCTCATTCAGACCAGGTCAGTGCACATTGAACTCTCAGGAGTGGTGGGTGCCTGCGCAAGACCTGCATGTGATGGGGTCAGTCAACATGCCGCTATGGAGGGAAAGAGCCTTATGAAGCCACTGCCTTTCCTGAGGAGCTAATGACAGCTGCACACTGCTGGGTGAGGGGCGTCCTTTTCTTCCACGCCACAGCCACTGAACGTAGTGGGAAGAGGGGCACCTTGGCCCTGAGGGGTTTGAGGAAGGGCAACATTGGGTGCCTATGGTAAAATGAAATATATATGTATGAAAATGTCAAAAACAAATAGACAAAATTTTTTTAAAAAAAATGAAAGAGGAAAAGTAAGCTCTGTATAAATGAACCTTTTTGTTTATTTTTATTTATTTGAGAGCAACAGACAGAGAGAGAAAGAGGGAGAGAGAGAGAGAGAGAGAATGGGCGCCCCAGGGCTTCCAGCTGCTGCAAACGAACTTCAGACGCGTGCGCCACCTTGCGCATCTGGGTGACGTGGGTCCTGGGGAATCGAGCCTCGAACCAGGGTCCTTAGGCTTCACAGGCAAGGGCTTAACTGCTAAGCCATCTCTCTAGCCCTAAACAAGCCTTTTATCGGCCTATCTCCTCTGTCTGGTTGCTTTCTATGAGGCCCTGCCCTAGCCTAAGCCCTTTGTCCTTGGTTCTATGGTTGCATAATTTACTCCATCTGTCCACTTTAGTTATTTCAGTGTCTGACTTTAACTGATTCTTCAAGCCTTCATTTCCTCAGAAGGGCTCCTACATCACACGGAAGAAATTCGTATGCTTTTCATTGATTAGCCTGCTCTAAGTCCAATTAATTCTTAAAGTCTGCCAGAGTCTTAGAATGTACAGGCAAAACATTTGCCCCTCCAATAGTTTCACCAAACTTCTTTTCTCCTTCTGTTTCCTGAGGGTTTCTAGCTGAGACTCTAAAAACCAGACTGCCAAGAGATAGATCAACAAAGCATAAAGACTTTATTGACCTACAGTGTGCACTCAACTTCGAGAGAAACATAATGGAGGCTGACTCAAGAGGGCAACCACCCTAGATTTCATGTGGCCCAGCACCGCGACTGCACGCAAGGAAAGAAGTTTAGCTTCCAAGAGCAGCTGTGAGGAGACCATGCGGAGTGGACGCTGATATAGTCAATGTGGGACGCGCAGTCCTGTCTCTGCGAAGATTTCCCATCCTGCCCTTGGCCATAACATATAACCTCAAGGGAATTTATGGAAGACCTCCTCTTCAGATTATTTTTTTTTTAATTTTCTGCATTTAGTTTCAAAAGAGAAATTACAGGAAGCTCTCTTTCACCATCTGTTGAATCCTGTTTGCCTCCAGCTCAAAATAATCTTCATGTCAAAGTGGCATCCCTGGGAGTGGAATATTTTGGGAGAGCATATTACATTATTTTGTCCGACTATAAAGCTATGTATTTGCATATAAGTTCTAAAACATCCTCATCTATGGTTTTTATTTTCCCCATCCTTCCCTGCTTACTTTTATCTATCATCTATCTATCATCTAATATATATATATGTACAAGGAGTAGATAGATTATACTATATATTATATATAGTATAATATATTATATATACACAAAGGATATACATATGTATATACTTTATATATATATATATGCATATATATGTATGTGTGTGTGTATATATATATATATATATATGTATATATATATATATATATATATATATACATGCACATATATATATATATGGCCTACTACTAAAAACTCAAATATAGGCAACTTTCTAAACTGCTTTGTAAAGTCATCCTACTTACTATATTTTATAAATTTCTCCGTACTTAGTATGTCTGTCACTTTTAATCCCTCTTTTTAAAAAATTTCTGCCACATTCAGTCTGCTCCTAACCTTGCAATCTTATCAACATAGCAGATACATAGGCTCAAAATCATTTTATTAAAAACATTTGGACTATTAGATTTCACTCAAAAAACTCTAAAGAAAAAAAATGCATCGACCTGAGGGAGTTTGGCCCCTTCAAAATAATATGTGGGCAAAGGATGTATGCTTGCTGTGCCTACATTGGAAATCTCTAGATGCCATTCAAGGAGTCTCACATTTTACTTATTTATTTGTTTTTAATTTCTTGTTTATTTTTATTTATTTATTTGAGAGTGACAGACAAAGGGAGAAAGAGGGACAGGGAGAGAGGGAGAGAGAGCGAGCGAGAACGGGTGCATCATGGCCTCCAGCCACTGCAAGTGATCTCCAGATGCATGTGCCACCTTGTGCCGCTGGCTCATGTGGGTCCTGAAGAACAGAGCCTTGAACCAGGATCCTTAGGCTTCACAGGCAAGCGCTTAACTGCTAAGCCATCTCTCCAGTCCCACTCCACTTAGATTTCGAACAGTTTCCCCCTCTTTTGTTTCCTTTGGCCAATAGTATGTTCTTTCTTAGTACTCTGCCTTGCTTGTCAACCCAAGTTTATCTGCATAGCAGAGGCTTGATTGGAACGTGACTCAGCAGCAAGGTTATTAGGGAAGAAGGCCTGTAAGTAAGTCAGCCTCCAGTCACTGGAGACTACCAATATCTGCTAGAAGTAAGCTGGTTACCCTAGACTGTTGGCACCAATCCCTGTTTTCACTTGACCTCTCCCCAGCATTTCTCATAACAGAGTGCTTGTGCAATGAATGCATTTGCATAGAATGCTAATGCCTTTGACCTTCAAGACTCTTCCCTAGAAAGGGTGCTGATGCACATGGATTTTCCAAGAGAGTTAACAGTGGTGTGGGGGCAGAGGGGGGAGGAATGGATGCCCGTTGAAGTAACACATTCTAAAGGGCAGTGGTGCCACCCTTTTCACCCTCCGGCAACACAGCGATCCAACAGGAGAAGATTACATTGGCCTGACCAACTAACTTCAGTTAGAAATTCGAGACACTCTGTTCTGTCCGCCGCCAGCCCTCCTTTGAGGGAGTCGGTTGTTACAATCTCATCTGAAGTGACGGATGGCATTTAGTTTCCTGGGAAGAAAAAAAAGGTGTACTTGGGGTTTGCTAAGGATAAACAGAATGCCAGCCTCACTTCGGAGCAGACCAGTAGGTCCACAGCTGTGTGAGAGTGGGAATGCACCTCTGAGGAGCAGGCAGCTGTGAGTCTGGAAGGTGGCCAGTGTGAACAGTCAGAAAGCAACAGGGAGAGAGTTGGTCAAGAGGGAGAGTTTGGCTGGTGTTCACTCAGGTTTATCACATACATGCCTTGCGCTTTCACGGGAAATCTTGGTCTATAATTCCTTATCTACAATTCGTTCCTTTCCTGGGAGTTTGATAAGAACCTCTCCAACAAGGTCCCTTTGGAGGTATTTTCTTTTTCTTTTTTTTTTTAAATTTATTTATTTGAGAGCGACAGACACAGAGAGAAAGACAGATGGAGGGAGAGAGAGAGAGTGGGAGTGCCAGGGCTTCCAGCCTCTGCAAACGAACTCCAGACATGTGCGCCCCCTTGTGCATCTGGCTAATGTGGGACCTGGGGAACTGAGCCTCGAACCGGGGTCCATAGCTTCACAGGCAAGCACTTAACCACTAAGCCATCTCTCCAGCCCTGGTGGTATTTTCTGTGCTTCATTTTATTATCTTAACAAAGTACCTCTCTATGCCAGTTTCTTTGTCCTTATTTTTTATTTTTTTAAGTTTTTATTCATTTATTTGAGTGCGACAGACAGAGAGAGAAAGAGGCAGATAGAGAGAAAGAGAGAGAGAATGGGTGCACCAGGGCCTCCAGCCACTGCAGACAAACTCCAGATATGTGTGCCCCCTTGTGCATCTGGCTAACGTGGGTCCTGGGGAATCGAGCCTGGAACCAGGGTCCTTAGGCTTCGCAGGCAAGCGCTTAACTGCTAAGCCATCTCTCCAGCCCTCTGGCCTTATTTTCTTTTTTAGATTAATTGCTAGAGAAATTGGTGATTATAAGACACCAGTTTTTAAATTAATTCAATAAGCATTTAAAATATTTTTATTTATTTGTGAGCAGAGAGAGAGAGAGAGAGAAACAGGCACACCAAAGATCCATGCACCACTTTGTGCATCTGGTTTTATGTGGGTACTGGGGAATCGAACCCTGGTCGTTAGACTTTGCAGGCAAGTGCCTTAACCGCTGGACCATCTCTCCACCACTCAATAAGCATTCTGACTACCTAGAATGGACCAGGCCCTAGCTCCTCTAGCAGTTTGTAGGCTGATAAGGGGGACCCATATGAACACATCTTAGAACTCTGAGATGCAATACATGGTCGATCAACACAGGTGACTCACGACACATCCAGGGACATAATCGTGTCTGTGATAATCACTGACAAATGTTATACAGCTATATGACCTGTGTTTCTGCACAGGAGTAGAGTACCAGAGAATGAACTGCACCAGACAGAAACGTGCATTTCCTACCTGAAACAATGTGGTCCTTTTTGATTCACTGAGCATTGCCTAGTGAGAGACAGACATGGAAGAAAGTCCACAGTTTTGGGTTTGTTTTTTTTTTTTGGTATAATAATTGAAAAAGCTGCTTCTTGAATTCATTAACTTCCAGGAGAATTGGCAATTTAGTATTTGAGGCTAAGCTTCAGCTCTAGGGTCTGGGTTGACTTGAGAAGATCATATAAACATAGAAAGAGCACAGAGACATATGAGTAGGGTACCAAAGAGTTGACTGCACTTGACAAAAGCATGCACATCTCCCACCCAAAACGATAGGATCCTTTCTGATTCACTATTATCTAGTGAGAGACAGACCTGGAAGAAAGGCCTATTATTCCTTTGCCAATTTGCATCTTGATAAAAAACAATTAAGGTGGAGAGACAGAGAGAGACAGAATGCCAGGGCCTCACCCACTGTAATGAAACTCCAGATGCTTTTGCACTTAGTGGGCATGTGCCACCTTGCGCTTGCCTCACCTTTGTGCGTCTGACTTATGTGGGATCTGGACAGTCGAACATGGGTCTTTAGGCTTTGCTGGCAAGTGCCTCAACCACTAATCCATCTCTCCAGCCCAATTTGCATCTTTTACCTTAGGAGAGTAGATGTAATAAGAAGAAGATAAAGAAAAACATGGAATGGTCATAAATTACAAGGTAGGTCATAAGGAATGGTAGGTTTAATAAGGAATGGTTACATAAATATGTAAGTATTTAGTAAAAGTTTAAACCATGACCTAAATCAAGACTTAGGAGATACAGAATATCTGACTGTCTGTTACCAGCATATCTACCCCAAAAGATCAGCAATTAGAATATAATAGGCAGAAATAAAATATGGAAGCTGTGTACATCATTACTAGAACAAAGCTAGCAAAGTATTGGTAATTACACTATGTTTTACTTCTCCTCTTGAGTTTTCTAAATTATTTTTTGTTTGTGTTTTCAAGGTAGGGTCTCACTGTAGCCCAGGCTGACCTGGAATTCACTATGGAGTCTCGGGGTGGCCTCGAACTCATGGCGATCCTCCTACCTCTGCCACATGAGTGCTGGGATTAAAGGCTTGTGCCACCACACCTGGCTAAATTATTTTTGATAAATGACAAAGGAATCTTAACAATCCATGTGATTTTAAACATGTAAAGAAAACATATTTAGGATACAGAACATACAGAGTGTATGATATCTATGCTTTATTTGAATTCTAAAAGAGCAGGATATTTAGAGCAACTGTTTTATGAAGATCTTTAGATGATTTCCTCTAAACTTCCATAGCCAATTTTAAGTGAATTTAAACACTATTCAAGTAATTTGCAGATGATAAAGACAAGACAAACAAAAGCATAAAATAAAACGATAGATATAAATCTTCACAATAGCTATTTTACATGGTTTAAATGCACTTATTAAGACACCATTTGACTTCCTGAATTAAAAATTACCCAGTTATATGATTTATGCAACACAATCCTTTCAATCATAAAAAAGTAGGCAGATTAAAAGCATTAAAAGGATAAAAAAGTATAAAATACACGTCATGCAACTTTAATCATAAAAATAAAGCAAGAGTCACCGGAACTAACAGGGATAGAGGGATGGCTTAGAGGTTAAGGAACTTGCCTGCAAAGCCAAAGGATCCAAGTTTGATTCCCCAGGACTCATGTAAGCCAGATGTACAATGGGGCGCATGCGTCTGGAGCTCCTTTGGCGGTGGCTGGAGGCCCTAGTGCGCCTATTCTCTCTTGCTCTCTCTATATGCTTCTTTCTCTAACTCTTTCTCTCTCTCAAATAAATAAATAAAATATTAAAAGAAAAAGAACTAACAGACTCAGAGAGGTCAGCTGGGTAAGGGTGAAAATTTTAACCCATCAACAAGATGCTAAAGATGCATGCCTCACAACGGCCTACAAAATGAGGTCATTTAAAAGCATGGAACTTGGGAAGGCCAGAGACACACCCACAAGTATAGTTTGCAACTTGGATGCACCCTTCTCACCAAGTGAAGCAGTGAGACAGAAAATTAACAAGCATGTTGACATCAGCCGCACCACCAGCTGAGAGAATTTAATCAACATTTACAGAACACTTCACTCACATAGAAAAGAACTTAATATTCTTACCACATGAGTAATACCCTAGGCTATAAAATAAATCTTAACCAAATTTTCAAAATTATACCAGAGCGTTCTTAGACTACAATGGAACCAAACTAGAAGTGAATAACAGAAAGATTAAAAAGAAAATCCCCAATTATTTTTATTTTTTTTTATTATTATTTTTTTTTTTGAGGTAGGGTCTCACTCTAGCCCAGGCTGACCTGGAATTCACTATGGAGTCTCAGGGTGGCCTCGAACTCACGGCGATACTCCTACCTCTGCCTCCCGAGTGCTGGACTTAAAGGCATGCGCCACCATACCCGGCCCCAATTATTTTTAAATAAACTAAATATTTCTAAATGATTTATGGATAAAAGAAATTTTAATAGAAATTTAAAAAAATGAGCCAGGCATGTTGGCACACGCATTTAAAACCAGCACTCGGGAGGCAGAGGTGAGTTTGAGGCCACAGTGAGTTTACATAGTGAATTCCAGGTCAGCCTGGGCCAGAGCGAGACCCTACCTCAAAAAACCATACACACACACAGACCCACACACACACACAGACACACACACACACAAAGAAATGAAAAATGACTTTGGCAGGATAAAAACAAAAATGCAACATATACAAACTTATGACCCAAACCCATAAGAAAATTCTGAGAGGGAAATGAACGTTCCTAAAAGGTTAGTACTTAGGGCAGTGGAAAAGCGTCCCATCAATGACTAAAGAGCAGACCTCAGGAATGTACATATGGAACAAGGCATCAAACCCAAAACTGTAAAGAAGAAAATCATAAGGGTCCAAAGAGAATTCTGTGGTAGAGCAAACAGCAAGGCATAGCAACAGTGGAGCACACTACGGATTATTTGGAAAGACTAACACAAATTGAAAAACCCCTAAGATGAACAAAGAAACAGATGGCTGAGTTGGTAAAGATGCTTGTTTGCAAGGACCGTTGACCCAAGTTTCATTCCTGAGCCCCGGGCTGGCCGGGGTGCGCGTGTGTATGATTCTGTCATGCCAGTGGTACAGGGAGATGGAGCCAGGAGTGTCTGAGGCCAGTGGGCAGCCAGACTGGTATTCCCCTGTAGTAGCAAGGTGCCCTGTCTCAATGAAAGGGAGAGAACACACACCCACCCCGAGGTTGTTCTCTGACCTCCACACAAGTGACATCACACGCACGCCCATATACACTCACACACATGTGCCTACACATAAACTACCGAGTTCATGTCTTTTAAAGTAGAAAGAAATAAGGAGCAAATGACTCATGTCAGGAATGAATGAGCAGATATCACTGCATACCTCATAGATATCACAAGAAACATAAGGGAGTACAGTCACCAGCACTGTCTATACAGATCTGAAAATATGCCCCATACGGAACAATTGCTTGAAAATATAAATGACTGGGCTAGAGAGACGGTTTAGCGGTTAAGCGTTTGCCTGTGAAGTCTAAGGACCCCGGTTTGAGGCTCGATTCCCCAGGACCCACGTTAGCCAGATGCACAAGGGGGCGCTCGCGTCTGGAGTTCGTTTGCAGAGGCTGGAAGCCCTGGTCTGCCCATGCTCTCTCTCTCTCTCTGTCTCTTTCTCTCTATCTGTCACTCTCAAATAAATAAATAAAAATAAAAACAACAAAATAAAAAAAAATGACCTTAACTATAGGTAACTAAAATGGCATTTAATTATTAAATATTTCATTTTAAAAAATTTATTTATTTGAGAGAGAGAGAGCAAGAGAGAGAGAGAGAGAGAATGAGTACACCAAGGCCTCCAGCCACTGCAAACGAACTCTAGATGCATGTGCCCCTTGTGCGTCTGGCTGATGTGGGTCCTGGAGAGTTGAACCGGGATCCTTTGGCTTTGCAGGCAAGCATCTTAACTGCTAAGCCATCTCTCCAGCCCCAATAATTGATTTTTTTTAATTAGAAGAATTTTATTATTTTTATTTTTTCATTTGAGAGAGAGAGAAAAAGAGGCAGAGAGAGTGAGTATGGGCACACCAGGACCTCCTGCTCCTGCAAACAAACTCCAGACATACGTGGTGATCTCTGCATCTGGCTTTGCATGAAGAATAGGGAATCGAACCCAGGTCATTAGGCTCTGCAGGCAAGTGCCTTAACCACTGAGCCATCTCTGCAGCCCTGAGTTATAATTTAAAACCCTGGAAAATGAATTTCTTTTTTGTTTATTTGTTTTTCAAGGTAGGGTCTCACTCTAGCCCAGGCTTACCTGGGACTCACTATGTCGTTGCAGGGTGGCTTTGAACTGATGGTGATCCTTCTACCACTGCCTCTGGAGTGGTGGGATTAAAGGAGTGAACCACCACCCCCGGCTTTGAATTTCTTGACTTAGATGATTATGTCAGCAAACTCATAAAAATATTTAAAGAGGAATTAATATCAATTCTACATAGTCATCCCCCTCAAAATAGTAGAAAACCCATCCTATTGATATTACTAGAGTAATATTATCCTGATAATAAAACCAAATGGAGAGAGATTTAGAGAAACTATAGATTAGTATCTCTAATTAATTCAGAAGCAAAACACCCCTAACACGCTATTAGAAAAGAGAATTTGGCAATATATAAAAATCTTCATATAGCTTGAGTCAGTGGGATAATTTCAAAGATATGAGATTGGTTCAATTTCCCTAAATCAGACATCGCTCTCCACAAAAACAAGTTAAATTTTCTAGCTATTAAGTATGGTGTTGAATAAAGAATGATGCTGAATAACAGAAGATGAATGGGTTGTGGAAATGAATAGAAAGCATCAGAAATAGACACACAGATTTTACCTATATACTGTAATAATGTTCACACACCTAGCATTAGTAATCCTGTTTCCATAGACAAGAAGATAAACTATTGGCAGTTGAGACACTTTCATCAGCACATCCCATCTTTAGTCTTCAGAGCCTGGAAGAGGCAAAGTCTCCAACAGAATTTCTCCCCCACTCCATCTGCAGCCATACCTCAGGCAGCACGTTGTCACTTATATTCCTTTTTTTTAAATATTTTATTTATTTGAGAGCAACCAGAGAGAGAAAGAGACAGATAGAGAGAGGGAGAATGGGCGCACCAGGGCACCCAGCCACTGCAAATGAATTCCAGATGCATGCGCCCCCTTGTGCATCTGGCTAATGTGGGTCCTGGGGAATTGAGCCTTGAACCAGGGTCCTCAGGCTTCCCAGGCAAGCGCTTAACTGCTAAGCCATCTCTCCAGCCCACTTATATTCTTAAAAGGTGACATCACCTGGGGCTGGAGAGATGTCTTAACAATTAAGGTGCTTGCCTGGGAAGCTTAAGGACCCAGGTTCGATTCCCTAGGACCCACAAAAGGCAGATGCATCAAGTGGCACAGGTGTCTGGAGTTTGTTTGCAGTGGCTGGAGGCCCTGGCATGCCCATTCTCTCTCTCTCTCATAAATAAATTAATAAATCAATTAAAAAGTAAAAACATTTACACTGTCAGTATTTTATAATTGCATTGGAAGGTTTAAGATTTGGAGATGTTTAAATCTCTATTATAGTTAAGAGGACTGTTTATTTTACAGCATCACTCCCTTGTTGACAGTTAATTTATGAGCTACACCAGCTTTGTGTGGATGGCCTGGGAATCCAGCCATTGCTTGTGTGATTGTTTCTCAGATAATATGCACTCCCAGATCCCAGGACCCTAGTTACAATAAAACTTCATGAGCACAATAAGTATTGTCAACTCAACTATGCAGTGAACAATAGGAGAAATATTAATAATTTGGCCTATTCTTCGGGTCCCAATTCTCCCTTCCTGCACTGCAGATTGCCTGAGTTCAGTTTCTTGTAGACGCCTCTGGCTGGGGTGTTTGCTGTGGTTGCTTGCCTGTTTGTGCTAGAGCCTAGGAAAGGCAGAAGCCCGTGGCTCAAATGATGGACGAAATTTTTAAATTGCAAGTGTGCCCATTAGAATGCCATGGGGAGAGCTTTGGGCCACCCGAGTCGCGATCTGTCTGCACATCACCTAGAGGAATTGCTCAGGCACTTTGAGGAAAAGCTATTTTCTATTCGCATGTAGGACTGGGTGACCTGAAATTTGCACTTGTGTGACTGCTTTGAAAGTGCTGCTGGTAAGGCTAGCTCCATGTTTGCTTACCACTTTGATCACAGAGCTCACTGCACCCCAAACCTTAACTCCCCTTCTCTTTAGGTCTTAACCTGCACTGTGCACAAGATCCACCTCAATGCCCGTCCAGCAGCAGACCTCAAAAATGCGTCTTCAGAGAAGGCAGAAGACGTTTTGCTCAAGACCTAAGCCTCAAGTTAATCCCCGAACTTTCTAGAAACTGCCCTCCAACCATTTCCCTGATGAGAAAACTGCATACTTCCCAAGACTCACAATAAATCAAGGCCCCTGAGCTCAGGAAATAGTTCTAAAATATCTCCTGGTTCACCTATTTCCACTTTTCTTTCTTCTTCCATCCGTGAAGCTGGAATGAGTCAGCTTTTGATTTCAGCTGAAGGAATTATTGGGCTCGAATAACAGTGGGCTACTTCCTCAGAAGTCCGGGGAATGTTTCCCATAACTTCCAAGATGCTCCAGGAATCCCAGCACCTCTCCCAGGCTTCCTTAGAGGGGTTCAGGCCTGTATAGGGAGTGACACATTCTGTGATGAAAATCTGTGGATAAGTAATCTAGAAGAAATGACTCTTGGCATGCGGGGGGGGGGGGGGGGGGGGAGGGAGCACACACTCTTAAGGTCTTATCTTGAGTCTTTAAATGATTTACTTTCCCTTTAATCCTGTGGCTTTTTCATTTGCTTGTGTTTGTTTTCTGTGTTTTGTTTTTGATACAACTACGTAGCCTGGGCTCCACCCAAACCTCCCACCTTTGCTTCCCAAAGGCCTGTGTTATGGATGTGTGCCGCCACACCCAACAGAGGTGTAGCTTTGACAGACGTCACTCCCTGATACCTGTTTAGCAACCTATCCTAATAGGGATATATTATTCTTTTAAAGTTTTCAAATGAATAAAATAAAACTATAAAAGGGCTGGAGATATGGGTGAGTGGTTAAGACACTTGCCTGCAAAACCTAAGGACCTGAGTTCGATCCTCCATTACACACATAAAGTCAACTGCACAAAACAGCACATGCATCTGGAGTTGGATAGAAGTGGCCAGAGGCCCTGGCATGCCTATTCTCTCTTCCTCTTCCTTCTTTCTCCCTCCCTCTCATGCTCTCTCTCCCCCCACCTTGCAAACAAAATTTTCTATAGTATATTCACAAGTGGGTTGAAAACAGCAAGGTATAATCAAAAAGAAGTATTCCATATTAGGAGACAGGAAAGCAAGCCTACCTCCGGGTGCCAATTTCAAATTCTCATGCCAGCTTGGTAAAATTAGGTCTTTCCCCAACCACTAAACCCTTACAACTAAAGCGAATTAGAGCAAGTGGAATCATGAAAGATCCCAGACTGCCCACTGGCCAGCAACTCAACACGGAGGTGGCTTCCTGGTTTTTCGTCATCCACACGTTGGTGGGAAAGGGGCAGACCCACATCTCTCTGTCCATTAGTGTTTTCCTCTCTTCCTTCCCTGGGTAAAGGGAAAGAGCCCTTGAGTGCTGGCCATAAAAGATACCATGAAGGCTAACCTGGATGGAGGCTGGAGAAATGGCTCGATGGTAAGATAGTTACTGTGCAAGTGACCTGAGTTCAATCCTAGGTACAATGTAAAAGTAAAAAAAAAAAAAAAAAAAAAAAAAAATCTGGGCATGGTTGTACATGCCTGGAACCCCAGCACTGAGTGGAGAGGGGGTAGAGAAAGGAGAATCATTGGGAGTCCCAGGTCAGTCTGTCAGCCTGAACACTGGGGAGCTCCAGATTCAATGAGAGACTCTGTCTCAGGGAAATGAGGCAGAACAGTGATTAGGAAAGATGCCCAAGATCTTCCTCTGCCTTCCGCGCTTGCACACGTGGGGTGCATGCATCTGCACAATTAATTTGCTAAGGCTGGAGAGATGGCTTAGCGATTAAGGTGCTTGCCTGTGAAGCTTAAGGACCCATGTTCGACTCCCCAGATCCCAGTAACCCAGACTCACAAAGGTCGCGTATGCACAATGTGGTGCAAGCGTCTAGAGTTTGACTGCAGTAGCTGGAGGCCCTGGTGTACCAATTCAATCTCTCTCAGTCTTGCTTTCACTCTCTCTCATTTTTTTTTTTCAAAGGGCCACTCTATTGGGCTTGCCTGGAAAAAATTAATTTGACAAATTCAATTTTAAAAAATAAACAAGAGGTTACCTTGGACCTGTGAATTTTGTCTGCAGGCACTGAAGGGAAAGCAGCAGTATTCTACACGACTAAGTGATTTTCCTACTGCTCCTAGCAAAAGTTATGATGCCACCTTAAGTACAGGCAACCATGACTTGGGAGCCTCAGGGTTACCAGCAGATATTTGGGGGAGTGTTATAAGCCCTGGTGGGCTACAGATTCCAGCAGCTAGAGAAGTACACAGCCAGCGGAGGGGCTATACGGTCTAGAAGACACAGTGTCATGAAAAGCAGAGCGGATGGAGGCATGGGACACTCTCTCTACACGCAGTCTTTTTTTGGAGCCCATGCAGGGAGGGATGGAACCCCCAACATATTCTGACGAATCATTTGTAAACTAGATTTCTGAATAGCTTGCCAAAGGAGGAGTCAGAAGAAGAAGAGAAAGAAGAAGAAGAAGAAGAAAAAAAGAACAGTCCATGTTCAGAACTATTTCTTTGTCCCCAATGCCTCCGAAGTAGAACAGCTGGGAAACTGGCGTGGCATTCAACATGAGCTCTTGTTACGTTTCACTGAGTCCGGCTACAGGAGAATGAGGTTCATGTTTAAATGAGGCTATTGAATTGGAATCACCCGTAGCTGGTTATTCACGTGAGGTGAAGCATAAGCCATCAGACACACTTGAAGGTGAAAGTTGGCTGTGGGGAGGTATTCCACAGGTCTCACTTGAGATGTCACAGGTAAGCAATGTCATCCAGCACCTTTGGAAGGTACGGAGATTCTCCCTGCGCTTTGAAACGGTCTTCTCGGAGGTGAGGCGTGCTTGGCTTCCACAAAGAAGATAAGCTTTGCTCAGTTTTGTCTCATCGGGGAGGATTGAAGAATTTAAGCCAGAGGAGCCAGCTGTGCTTCTGATCCAAACTGAACCTCGTACATCTACTCCATAATTATGACATGTTTTTAATCATATAAGCTTTATAGTTCTGAGGATCCATTTGAAGCCAGGACTGTGAGCATGTGCTAGGCTGGGATTTTGCCCTCCACTGTGTCTCCTTATTCAAGAAAACATCAGTAAGTAGACTCTTCTCTACTTATCTAATTCCCACATCCTGAAATAAGCTAGCCATGTTCTTGGATACTTGTACCTTGTTTTCCAGAGGAGGGCCCACTCCCAGTTATTTTCCATCCTGGTTCACAGAGGTCTTCTATCATCTTATCATCCATTGTTGGCTCTTTCCTTTTCTTTTATTTTTTTGGGCGGGGGGAGAAAAGAGAGAGAGAGAGAGAGGGAGAGAGAAAGGCAGATAGGATGGGTGTGCCAGGGCTTCCAGCCACTGCAGACTCCAGACACATTCGCCCCCTTGTGCATCTGGCCTACATGGGCACCAGAGAATCGAACCAGGGTCCTTAGGCTTCACAGGCAAATGCCCGAACTGCTCAGCCATCTCTCCAGCCCTCTGTTGGCCCTTTGAGAAACATCTGCATGTTATTTTGCATTATTTGACAGTCTTTTGGTGTCAGGCTACTTCTGCGTCTCAGCCAGTGACCTGCTACTGGCATTTTCAAGTGCTTGACTCGTCAGAGGTTTTCTGGTGTCTGAGCAGGTCCTTTGCTGTCACTAGGTGGTCAACCATCCTTAATTTCTCAACTAGATCCCTGGAATTCTCCAAAGACTTGGTCATCTCACATTTTAAACTTTCTATTTGGGACACGGCATTTAAAAATATTTTATTTATTTGCATCAGGGCCTCTAGACGCTACAAACTCCAGATGCATGTACCACTTTATGCAATTGGATTTACATGGGTACTGGAGACTTGAATGTAGGACGTTAAGCATTTCAGGCCTGGGACATGGCGTTTTAGACCCACAGTTTCAAAGATTCAGATTCCTTTATTAGCAAATTCAAAGCTAAGTAGAATGGATTTTAAAAACTAAGGTATTTGAAGGTATATAGAGGATCTGCACGGAGGCATGAAGAGATTTGATTTAGTTTTGTGACATCTTGTAAGTTGCTTAAGGAAAAATTGTATTTGGAGCTCAAGAGGCGGGGGGAGGGGAGGAGGTCCAGTCAGTGAAGCACAATTGCTATGCAAGCATGAATGCTGGGGTTCAATCCCCAAAACTGACTCCCCCAGAAAACACAAACAAAAACAAAGCAGAAATGCAGGCGTGGTGGCACACGCTTGTAGTCACGGGGCTAGGGAGGTGGTGACAGGTGGCCACCGTGTATAGCTCTTGCTTTTTCCCTTCACACCTTCCTTGCCAGTTCTGCAAACATGGTCATCCAGCCTGTAGCTTGTAGCTCCTTGCGCCTCTACGACATCTTAATGAGATTTCTGGGGCCGCTCTTCCAGCTTAGTGTGATGAGACATCCTGTCCTTTGATGGAGTGTTTCTCAAATTATGCTGTTTGAAATAGCTTCACCAGAAAGATGAAATCAGAACCTCTGACTTAGGGCCCCATGAACTTAATTTTTTTTTGTTTATTTATTTATTTACTTGAGAGTGACAGAGAAAGAAAGAGGGGGAGAGAGAGAGAGAATGGGTGCACCAGGGCCTCCAGCCACTGTAAACAAACTCCAGATGTGTGCGCCTCCTTATGCATCTGGCTAACGTGGGTCATGGGGAATTGAGCCTTGAACCCGGGTCCTTGGGCTTCACAAGCAAGTGTCTAACCACTAAGCCATCTCTCCAGCCCATGAACCTAAATTTTTAAGGAAATACCTGGGTGGTATGTTTGCAAACTCCAAAGTAATGTGTGCAGGAACTCCCTCCCCCTCCGCTAACATGCACAGGATCCCTTGGTTTAACTTTGAAGCAGGCACTATATATGCAAAAACATAGGAGATGACGCCTATAGAAGAACCCGTTAGCTCAAGGTAAAAGGGAGAGCGATTATAAAATAACACTATTTAAGCTTAATGCACATTCTCTATGTGACTTTAAAAAAATCACATTATACATTATAACAAAATCAAATGAATGTGTAATTGTTTGAAAACAATAACCCTAGGAAACCGAGAAATAAGAATAAAGAGTCTTATGCTATAGTCACCACATGAGAAATAGGAAATTTAAAAAAATAAAAAGTCATCTGGAGCTGCAAGTGGGCTTAACATCTGGTATGTGTCACAGCATGTTGGATTTAATTATCTCCGATATTTAATCCAGCTGCTAAAACACGTAGAACTGAAAATGATCATCTTTGAAACTGTACACAGACAGGGAGAAGCCAACTCTATTCAAGGAAAGGGGCCTTCTAAGAGATCAAGAGGGAGCAAAGGGTGTCTGTCTCCTTTATGATTTGTTTAGAGCTGACTCTTCCCCTCCCCAGAAAAATGACAAAATAACCGTATGATCAGTCATTGGCTTGAATTAACTTGTCCCTAAAATCCTGTCTTGGAGGATGGTAGTCAGAAGGGAACACGACCTCTGGAGTCAGCATAGGTGAAGAGGCATTTATTAATTTTAATTTATTACTGTGGATAAGCAAGAGCTGAGCTTTTCATTAGCCAATCTTACCTGGGAACTACCTACATACTCTGTACACAGGCTGTGACCAGCTCGCTAACATTTTCCTAGGGACTAGTGGAGGAAAAGGTGTTTTGTTGTTGTTGTTGTTGTTTGTTTTTGTTTTTTTTTTGTGTGTGTGTGTGTCTGTGTGTGTGTGTGCATTGCAACCTTGAGGCAGCTCAAAAGAATTTTTTTTCCCTTCAGGTAGACAGGCCAGTGAAAGGGTGTAAATAAGAATTCCCCTGCACAGATCTTAAGCATGGACCCAAAGCTCTATCAGCCTAGACTAGGTGTTATTGACTTTTGAGACGCCCTGTGCCTCCTTCTCAGGTCACAGGAATAGAAAATGTCCTGGATATGCTTCATAATATAGCTGTGGTTTTAAAATCTTTTTCCAACCTCCCAGATTTTCTCAGTGAGCGTGTCAAAAGGCTTTTATCAAAACTAGTCCATGTGTACTATGGTCCTAACAATTGTGGTGGATTAAAAAAAAAACAGATTAACATAAGGCAGTACATTCGAATCTATTAAAAATTAAAGGAAAGGCTGGAGAGATGGCTTAGCGGTTAAGGTGTTTGCCTGCAAAGCCAAAGGATCCCGGTTCGATTCACCAGGACCTACATAAGCCCGTTGCGCAAGGGGGCGCATGCATCTGGATTTCATTTGCAGTGTCTAGAGGCTCTGGAGCGCCCATTTTCTCCCTTTCTTTCTCTCTATCTATCTCTCTGACTCTTTCTCTCTCTCAAATAAATAAATATATTTTTAAAAAGTAAAGGTAATGTATACATATATATTTACTCCTAAATGAAATGTGTGCAATGAATTCAAAGCAAACAAATGAGTTATGGATCTTCAGGTGCAATATTTTAAGTCACCACAAGGGCCCTCGGCTGTTGAGATACACTAAGGTTTGTTGAAATCAGATAAGAAATCAACCTATGTACGTAAGAATTTTTGTTAAGGTGCAGCAAAAAGAAAGGTTGCCTGTGTTTTCTCTTAGTCTGGCATTGGAACCTGAATTATTTGAGTCACTGAGTTATAGCAAGTTCTGAAGGGGTTTCTTAAAAATATTTGGGCTGTACTTTCCTACACAATTTCAAACGGCGAGGGAAGATGTTGTGGTGAGCTGGGTTAATTAAGTCCACCTAATGTCATCAGTAGGATCTTTGGGAGTTGGGCTGTCTTTGCTCAGATGGATGTATTAACTACCAGGTCTGCAAGATGAAAACTGAGCCAGGAGTGGTGGCTCGTGCCTTTAATCCCAGCACTCAGGGGCCTGAGGTAGGAGGATCAGTGGGAGTTTGAGACTAGCCTGAGACTAATTCCAGGTCAGCCTGAGCTAAAGTGAGACCCCTGCCTCAACAACAACAACAACAACAACAAACAACCAAAAGATGGATATTGCTCCGCAGTGTCTTCTACTCTTTGTACATGACCAAGAAAGATCTCAGATTCAAAGAACAGAAGCCCATTTTTATATTTTATTTTATTTATTTATTTAGCAAGGAAAGAGGGATAGGGAAAGAGAGAGAGAGAGAGAATGAGTGAGAGAATTGGCACACCAGGGCCTCCAGCCACTGCAAACAAACACCAGATGTGTGAGCCCCCTTGAGCATCAAGCTAAAGTGGATCCTGGGGAATTGAACCTGGGTCCTTTGGCTTTGCAGGCAAATACCTTAACTGCTAAGCCATCTCTCCAGCCCAAGAAGCCTAAATTTTGAGAAGTTTTACATTGTCAAAGTGGCGCATGGTAATGTCCCTAGAATTTAAAAATACCCCTCTCTCTACTTTAGGCCACTTTAGACCTGAGCTGTCAAGTCTGTGACTTAAAGAACATGATGGAAATATGTTCGGTGCTTGGATTGAAAAGGGAGTTAATTGCATTCTCTGAAATAAAATTACTGTCTTCAGTTTGCCAAGTGGCATGGCCTGCCTCTCTCAAATGTTTCTCCATCTGTCCTGGACTACTTTGGTAGATGAATAAACCAAGGCGGAAGGTCCCAAATTTTACAATGCATCTAACTAGACATCATTACCGAAATCCAAATTGGAAACACAGTACTTATGAATTATGTAAAGAAGGGAGATGTTTAATTTAGTTTTGGAAGTAAACACCAAGCTTCCGAGAAGTTAAGCTTGGTTCCATTAGAAATAAGTGATGGCTTTAGAAATTTCACTTTGTTTTTTCATTTTTATCATGTTTTTTTTTTTCTGGCCCAAGAAGCTTTTTAATGTTCCCATTTCTTTTTTATTTATTTATTTGACAGAGAGAGGGGGGGTGGGGAGGGAGAGAATGGGCACGCCAGGACCTCCAGCCACTGCAAATGAACTCCAGATGCTTGCACCCCCTTGTGCATCTGGCTAACATGGGTCCTTTGGTTTTGCAGGCAAACGCCTAAACTGCTAAGCCATCCCTCCAGCCCTAACATTCCCATTTCTTTAATTCACCTGAAAATTTCATCCAATCAAGAAACAACTTAGTCACATAATCATTTGATACAGATCTAAATGAATCAATAGGTAGTTTGGAGTTTTGAGGTGTTTAGGACATTAACTCTGGGACAATTTACTCTTCAGGGGTGTGTGTGTGTGTGTGTGTGTGTGTGTGTGTGTTCTAAACCTAGGAATACAGCAGAGGGAAACATATGAAATATTAAATATGAGAAAAAGAATGTGGCTTTCTATGACTATAACAAGGCTAATGGAAGCATAGTGAAGGAAATATGATTCTGTAGGACTTAAATTCTCTTTAAGGCTAAAAAAGTCTGCAGAATTATTTTCACATAAAAAGTCTCTGATTTACAGAAACTATACAGATAGCACTACTAACTTCTTTCCTAGGTGTGATGAACTAGCTATTTGTAGGATTTTTTAACACTGTTATTTTTGTGGCTAAGAGGATAACTCAGTGATTAAGGGGACTTGCTGCACAAGCCTGAAGGCCTGAGAGCCTGAGACCCCCTGAGTTCAGTACCCCAGCATGCATGTAAACAGCTGGGCATGCGCGTGCATCTCTAACCCCAACTTGTGGAGGATGGAGGCCACAGAAGGGCTTGCTGACAGAAGAAAGGTGAAAATGACAGCTCTAGGTTGAATGAGAGACTGTCTCAAGAAACAGGTAAATGAGGGATGGAGAGGTGGCTTAGCGGTTAAGGCTTTTGCCTGCAAAGCCAAAGGATCCCAGTTCGATTCCCCAGGACCCACGTAAGCCAGATGCACAAGGGGGCACTTGCATCTGGAGTTCGATTGCAGTGGCTGGAGGCCTTGGCACACCCATTCTCTCTCTCTCTCTCTCTCCCTCTTTCTCACATAAATAAATAAATAAATAAATAAATAAATAAATAAATAAATAAATAAACAAACAAACAAATAAAATACATTAAAGAAAGAAACAGGTAAATGAGTAAAAAGAGATAGGTCACTAATGTTCTTCTCTGCCCTCTGACTGTGTGCCCACAAGCGTATATATGTGCACATACACACACACACACCCCACCCCATATCACACATGCTCTATGCATGTGCCAAAAAGCATGGCTTTGAATTATATTTTGAAACATTTCTTAATCCCGCAAAGGAAGACATGCACTCAACTATACCGATGACTCAGACATATTACTATACTCACTTTTATCAGAAACAAGTAATAAATAAATAAATAAATAAGTTGTCCATATTTTAACACTCAGAACATTGCAATGCTTATTTCACTGTGTTATTTTAGATCACTTCTTACGTCTGAAATACTTAATGACAATTGTTTAAGTACTTTGCAGTCTGCAAAGACCTTTGGGGAGACAGACTGAGAGCATCTTTAACATATTTTGAAGGCTACTTGTTATTTAGACCTGACCTTCTTCTACCTGACTGCCCTCCTGCAAAATGAGCCTTTCAGGCTGGAGACATGGCTCAGCGTTTAAGGCGCTTGCCTGCAAAGCCAAACGACCCGAGTTTGATTCCCCAGTGCCCACATAAAGCCAGATGCACAAAGCGGGGCATGCATCTGGATGATGTGTGCAGCAGACGGAGGCTCCGATGTGCCCTTCTCTCTGTCTCCTTTCTATCTCTCTCTATTTGAAAATATATTAAAAATATTTTAAATAAGGGAGCCTTCTCTAAACCTTGTAGGTGGTTATAGTCCTTTGAGCCCTGAAGAAAAGTCAGGAACTAGTCTCTTTAGCTTTCAGGTTGAACTTAGTTGTGTATACATGTTATACATGCCTACCTGTATCTTCATAGCAACATAATAAATTCTTGCAAACAAATTAGCAATTTTTAAAACTTTATTTATTTATTCACAACAAAGAAAGATGGAGAGAGAGAGAGAGAGTGTGAAAGAGAGAGAGAGAGAGAGAAAATGGGCATGCTAGGGCCTCCAACCACTATAAACAAACTCTAGATGTTTGTGTCACCTGCTTTGGGTGCCAACTGGCTTATGTGGATCCTGGGAAATTGAACCTTGGTCCCTTGCCTTTGCAGGCAAACACCTTAACCTATAAGCCATCTCTCGAGCCCAAGTTAACAAATTCTTAATGTCCCTTTCACTGTTTTTCCTGTTATCTTCTCAAACCTCTTCATACAACTCTGACTTTGTTTTTCTGAACATTGATAAAATAGATCCCCATGGTGGAGAGATTGCTCAGCGGTTAAGACAGTTGCATGCAGAACCTAACAATCCCAGTTCGATTCCCCTGTATCCAGTTAAAGCCAGATGCACGAAGTGGCGCGTGCATCTGGAATCCGTCGGCAGCAGCTGGAGGACTCCAGTGCATGCCTGTCTTCTCTGCCGCTCTCTGCTTGCAAATACATAAATACCACATCTGTATCTCTGTCTACATACCTTTTATTAACAGCTATCCATTCCCATATTTCATTTCCCTCTTGTGAGGGGGAAGGGACAAGTGTTCCGGCAGTGCTTTAATTTGCCATCCTCTGTAGTGGAAGAGGGTTTGCACCCTGTATCCCAGTAGGGATACCACTTGCTATTGATATAGGCATCCTGAGGGTGAGATGGTATCTCCTCAAAGATCGGTCTATCATTTCAGGAGCAATCTCTGTTTCTGGAGTCCCAGGCCCCCAAGAACAATGACCAAGGTCATTCTTGCACAGCCCCGTGCTTTTGTTTCAGGAGAGATAGCCCCTTCAATGCTGAGAAAGCCAGCTTCCAGGAACTGCAGGGCCCTGGCCGGCCACTGTCTTTCACGTAGTCCAGCGGAGAACAATTGTGTGAAGCCCGGTGACCTCAGAAGCCCATTGCCTCGCGGGCTATTTATGAATGCGGAGGGCAGAGGGAGCGGGGCGCAGGGTGAGGAAGTGCAGAGCCCGATTTAGCTCCCACGCTGTCTGGGAGAGGATCCCATGAGAAAACAAGGGTGAGCACAGCAAGTGCCCATGCAAAGGGAGAAGGCCAGTTCCTGCATGCTGGGCTTCTGCAAGCAGCGGTGACAAATCTCCAGAGGTGTTTTAAGGCAGACAAGTAGAATTCTGGGGCCAATTTTGGCTGAGTTTGATTATCAAGGTGGGTCTGCTTTTGTATAGGAGCTGCTTATTTATTTATTTATTTATTTATTTATTTATTTATTTAGCAAGAGACGTAATAACACGGAAACTAAACCCTCGTTGCATGTAATACGTTTTGCAATGAATAGTCAAATAGCTAAGATTGTTCATCTTTGAACTATGATGCCCCATTGTTATGTTCAGAGCAACGTGGGCAGAAACAATGGCCTCTTTTCCAGCAGTTCAGCCGCGTTAAGCGAATGCAATGTATCATCTGTAGCAATTACACCTGGCCAGGAAATGACCTCTGCAGGCTTCCGTCCCTATCACTGATGACCGCAGAGGACAACAGGTGTCAGTCACCTAGCAGAAAGAAGGACTTCTTTAAATGAAGCCACCAGGCACTGCAGGATGGCGTACGACCCACCCCCCAAAACTTGTTAGAAACCTCATGCAGATGTTTGTCCTTCTTTCTAGACTATTCCTGTCTGGAAAGGGTGCTGCAGCCTTTGATAACTTGAGTTCCTTTGACAAAGGGTTACATACGAAGGTTGGGGTAGATAGTCATTTCATGAACATGGTAGGGGAGCACATGCATTCCCCACCCTATGTGGGTAGAGGATGGCATGGAGTAGCAGATTACGGCTGTGGTACGTAATCAAGTAAAGGTAGGGAGAATGCTGGGCGATTACAACGCAGCCACCTGATTGGGAGGAGACGAAGTGATGGGAATGGATACCAAGGAAGTCACCATACTGAGGTAATGACTCTTTTGAGTTTCCCATGATGTCAGTGAAAACTCCAAAGTAAGGTCGGAGAGATTGCTCAGCGGTTAAGGCGTCTGCCAGTGAAGACGAAGGACCCAGGTTTGATTCCCCAGGACCCACGTAAAGCCAGACGCACAAGGTGATGCATGTGTCTGGAGTTCGTTTGCGGTGGCTAGAGGCCCTGATGCACCCATTTTCTCTCTCTCCTCTCACTCTCTCTCTCAAATAAATAAGTAAAAATAAATTATTGAAAAAGAACTCCAAAGTAGGTCATTCCTATAATAACTCAAAAAATATTTTAAAATCATACATTTAAATTATCTTAAACATGCATATGCATGCCTGCCTGTTTGAAATGTGAGTTATACGCTCACTGTTCAAAAGCCTTTGCCAAGAAAATTCCAACAATCTTGGTGTGAGTCCATAATATACCTTGAAAAGAAAACTTGCTTTGAGTTTATTTTATACAAAACAAAACAACTCTCTACTCTTCCTTCATGGTCTCTGAAAAGAATCTTGAATCAAGAGAGGGTATTACTCCACTCAGTGCTAAGTGGGGAATTTGTTGTTGTTAATAATAATAAAAATAAATAAAAATAAAACAGGTATTGATTATGGGCTGGTGGCAATTTGTCTCCCCAAATCACAGGTTTACATGTAATGAAAATAAATGACCTCAGGTCCCGTCCTTCTCTTGGCCAGTCTTTTCTAATGGACATGAACAATGGAACCATTTTGAAACAATGACATTCGTAACAACAAAACGACTCCTGAAAAGCAAAACTTTGTGAGTAATTTGAAGGAAATGATATCACTTTTGGGTTGAATAGGAACATAGTATTTCACTGGGCATACGGATGTGGATTTTCTGTCTTCAGAGAACCTAGCCCATTATAAAGTAATAATTCAAGCAGAGCTAGGATGAGTTTGAAGCACGAGGAGTTGACAAAAAATAAGTAGTAACCTGGTTATTTATTCAGCATAATTATCCAGATGATTTTCAAAATGATTAGTGACAATTGCTCACTGAGAATCTGTCTGTGACTTTAAAAAAATTGAGATGCATGAGATTTTCAAAAGTCAAGGCAGAAAATCAGAACTATTAAACTGATATAGAAAGCACTTTCACAACATTGTTTTTCACTCTGGGGAATGTATTTCAAGTCATATCAGGTTTCAGACGATGGGTGGTTAGATGGCTCTGAACGCCACAAAGGAGCTTAAATTCAATTGCATTGAAAGAGAGAGAAAAGAGCTTTATCTAAAATACATTGAGGACTGGAGAGATTGCTCAGTGGTTAAGGGCACTTGCTTACAAAGCTTGATAGCCTGGGTTCAATTCCCGAATACCCATGCAAAGCCAGATGCACAAAATGGTACATGCATCTGGAATTTGTTTGCAGTGGCAAGAGACTCCGGCCTGCCTATTGTCTCTCTCCTTGCAATTTATTTATTTTTAAATATATTATTTATTTATTTATTTATTAATTTGACAGAGAAAGAAGAGGGGGGGATAGAGAGAGAGAGAGAGTGGGTGCACCAGGGCCTCCAGCCACTGCAAACGAACTCTAGATGCATGCTTCCCCTTGTGCATCTGGCTAATGTGGGTCCTGGGGAATTGAACCTGGGTCCTTTGGCTTTGCAGGCAAACACCTTAACTGCTAAGCCATCCTTCCAGCCCGCAATTTGTTTTTTATTTGAGGGAAAGAGAGAGAGAAAGAGAGAAGTGTGTTTGAGGGCTTCTAGCCATTGCAAATGAACTCCAGGTGCGTGCGCCACCTGTGCATCTGGCTTACGTGGGTCCTAAGGAGTTGAACAGGGGTCTTTTGGCTTGGCAGGCAAGCATCTTAATAGCTAAGCCATCTCTCCAATCCAGATATTTAAAAAAAAAATTAAAATAGATGCTCAAAGAGCCGCATGGCTTCAGGGAAAAGGAAAGGACAAATTCTCTCATGAGAGCCAAGCCTGGATGTCAAAGGAGGGAATGAAAACATAGAAAGAGGTTTATAGACATACAGTCTGAAGCAAGAAGGTCACTCAGGGTTCTGATGGCTAATAAGACTGGTTTTCGCCAGCCTCTACAGATATTCGGTATTTTGATTCCACAGCTCAGTCCTACAAGAATAAGATGTCAACTTTACCTGTCTAAATTCTGTCAAGCGTTTCCTTATAATGCCCCCAAATCCAGCAGTTTAATTATGAGCTATGTCTTTCCAGCAAACACTAGGACACATCAATATTGCCTGCACCTAGTGTGTGATTTCTGACCGCGTTTTAGAAATTGTAACATATGTATCACAAGGACTAGCCTTAGTGAGTCCACAGGCATTTGTGAAATGAAACTAATTTTAAACAAATGGATAGGGCATAAGCTAATGTATAAATAGGATCTTACACAAATCTTTTGTCATTATATATGTTCATTGATTAATTTTTAGCTGCTCAAACATCTTAAAATAGGGAGTTTATTTTGCTTCACAGTCTTTTTTTTTTTTTTTTTTTTTTTTTTTTGAGGTAGGGTCTCACTGTAGCTCAGGCTGACCTGGAATTCATGATGGAGACTCAGGGTGGCCTTGAACTCATAGTGATCCTCCTACCTCTGCCTCCCGAGTGCTGGGATAAAAGGCGTGCGCCACCACGCCCGGCTACACAGTCTTTTGAAAAAATATTTATTTATGAGGAGAGAGACAGAGTGAGAAAAAGAGGGAGAGAGGGAGAGATAAGGCGAATGGGTGTACCAGGGCCTCCAGCCCCTGCAAATAAATTCCAGATGCATCTGGATTTACACCAGTACTGGGAAATCAAACCCAAGTTTTTCGGCTTTTCAGGCAAACATCTTAACTGCTAAGCCATCTCTCCAGCCCCACTTGACAGTCTTTATTGTGAGCTATATTTCAGACTATTTAGACATACTGTTTTTAGTATGTATACATAGATCATTCTAGTTAAAGGGTACTTACAATATTTTTGTTCATGTTGTGGTTCCTGTTATTGTTTCTAGTACCATGACTTGCTTTTGAAAAATGCATCAAATAAAATATAAGCCATTTCCCTGATAGGTTATTTCATTAGCATAACTAGAAATTGCCTGTAGTTTCATGGATCTTGCTATCTATTTCTACCAGCAGTGTGGCCATCATACTGTGGGAAGCAGTAATCCGACAGTCAGGTAGCTGAACTCTTCTTTTGATCCTTTCTATTAGCCATATAATTAGCTGTGACCAGGTTGTTAAATTTATTTTCATTTTCGTTTATTTATTTGCAGGCAGAGAGATGGAAGAGAGGCGGACAGAGAGAATAGGTGCATCAGAGCCTCCAGCCGCTGCAAATGGACTCTAGCTGCGTATGTTACTTGATGCATGTGGCTTTACATGGGCATTGGGGAACCGAACCTGGGTCGTCAGGCTTTGCGTCTTAACATCAAGCAAGCATCTTAATGGCTGAGCCATCTCCCCAGCCTTCCTGACTAGTTTAAACTCTCTGTTTCCTCAGCTGGAAGACAGGGAAGAAAAACCTTACGTGCATGTTTCGTATGATTTTCTGTGATTGTTGGTTGAGGGTCATGCCAAGCCTTTGAATGGGCTCTCAGTAATGTGAACTTGGTCCTAATCATTTCTCTCACACATGTATTTACACAACATGTTTCTATTTCCGCTAGGAACACACACTGGAATTAAATTGGCAGAGAAAGGATTTGATGAGAATTCCCAGAATGAATAGTAGAGCTTTTAAAACCCCTTCCTACATCATATGGAAGGCTTTAATTTTGAAGAGAAACCCATGCTTAGTAAACAAAAGAACCGTGGTCTATTGTGTGTAAACAATCAAAAGAAAAATTATTGTTTGCAAGCCTAGAGTTGTCAAGGAAATCTAAATAAGAAAATGTAGCCTAAGCAGCCACTCCGAATGTAACGCCTCACCTCAACCCACCCGCTGGAAAAGCTCTGAAGTTTGGAGTTGATTTCTGAATTCAGAACACAGTTTGCTCAACATTCTATACTGGGGACAAGGAGATTTCCCTTGTCTAGAAACACACCCTTTCCAGTGCACTCTATCCAGAGTTTTCCTAAAAACAAGTAAATAATCTCAACTCCTTCGCTGAAATCTGAATTTTAAGTGAAGATTAGTAGCTTGGGAGAAAAAAAAACAAACAAAAAACTGTCAGTTTGACAAGAGTAGTGATATGTCCCAGGGATGTGTTTGGAGAATCATCGTGCGCCTCTCCCGGCTTCATGAGCTTCTGCTGTTGTGACGTTGCACACACAGTCATACAAATGATGCCCTTTCAATCAACCTGCTATAAACTCACTGAGAAGAGAGACTTAATGTCTTTAATCCATAGATCTCCTGATTTAGCGAGTGTGTGGTACCATTTAGTGGCTGGTAAGTATTCATTGAAGAGGAAATAGGTAAATAAGATATATGTGTGTGTTAATGTATATTCCAATATAAAGTGCAGTGCATTTATAATCAAAACACACCCATTTTAGGTTGGAGAGATGGTTCAGAGGTGAAAGCACTTGCCTACAAGGCCTTAAAACCTGAGTTTGATTCTCCAGTACTCACGTAAAGCCAGATGCACAAAGTGGCGTGCCCATCCTCTTGGTCTCTCTTTTATCTCTCTCTGCTTTCAAACAAATAAGTAAAATATTAGAAGAAAATTAAAGGCACCCATTTACACAAGTTACCAAATAACTTGAGTCCAGTAGTGGCAGAATGATAAAAGAAACAAAAGTACAGATTTGGAGTGAGATCTGACTGGGCTCAAAGCAGGTTTTGTCGTCATTACAAAATTACATCATTGCATTACATCACAGCTAACGAGCTGCGTTGGGAAAGTTATTTCACCCCTGTAATAATTGCAAGTCTCACATCTTTCAGCGCCCAGTCATTCTCCTCTGTAAAGCTTGAATTAGGTGAAGAAAACATGCAAAATAGAGTCTGACAGTGTAGTGAGTCCTTGATAAATGGTAGGTCTTGGCATTAAGGGTAGTTATGACAGGAAAATTAAAAAAAAATTAATAGTCCTTTTAAAGATGATTAACCGCTAGACACATTGTGCCCTTTGGTTTTAACCAGTGTCAACCTTTCTCAACTTTGCATTCAGTCTTCACGAAATATGGTGTTCCTTTTGCCAACTTTTTCCCTTTCTAGGTTCTCCCTGATGGGGGAATTCTTTTCCTCCTCATGATAAATAATTAGTGGCAGCTGATGGCTACAAATCACTCTGACTTCCTTTGGAGATTACCTCATTGATTAACTCAAGTGATAAAAAAGGTCTGTATTGTACCTATAAATACACTCATTAAGGCACAAATCGGTCACGGCAGCACAGGAAACTTCAATATACTGTCCAGGCATCATCTTCTCTCAACTCCACATTGTCTCGAGGGAACCCAGCCCAGATCCATTATCCTAAGTACAGCTGGAGAGAGAATCATGAATCAGAGGGCAAGTTTCCAGTTCTTCATCCTCTGAGATCATTAGAGAAGGTGGGTTTTCAGGAGAATGGGATCAGTTGGAGTATTGGCATAACACACGATGATTATTTTCTACTCTGAAAAAAGAGCCTCACTTGAAACTGAGGGCCCTGAGCTAAAGGTGGCCAGTGATGGTGGGAAGTAGGGCCTGACCTTGGGCATTGTATGTGGAGACATTCTCGGGGCCTCCTCTGCTCTGTTAGTCTGGGGGAGGGCTTTGCTCATGCTGTCTTCACAGTATAAGATAACCAGGTCTACATGCTTCCTGTGCTGGCTTTATTACATACAATGTTAGCCCACAGGTACCCGCTCTGAAGCTGAAACTGATTTTGACAGGTTCAGGTCCAAGTTAAAAAAAAAAAAAAAAGTGGGCTGGAGAGATGGCTTAGTGGTTAAGCGCTTGCCTATGAAGCCTAAGGACCCCGGTTCGAGGCTCGGTTCCCCAGGTCCCACGTTAGCCAGATGCACAAGGGGGCGCACGCATCTGGAGTTTGTTTGCAGTGGCTGGAAGCCCTGGCGCACCCATTCTCTCTCTCTCCCTCTATCTGTTTCTCTCTCTGTGTCTGTCACTCTCAAATAAATAAATTTAAAAAAAAATTAAAAAATAAAACGTTTTAAAAAAAGTATTATTCACCCAGCTGGAGAGATTGGCTCAGTGGTTAAGGTGTTTGCCTGCAAAGCCACAGGACCCACGTAAGCCAGATGCACAAGGGGGCCACATGCGTCTGGAGTTCGTTTGCAGTGGCTGGTGGCCCTGGCATACCCATTTTCTCTCTCTCCCTCTCAAATAAATAAAAAATATTTTAAAAAAAATTAAGAAGTGGGCTGGAGAGATGGCTTAGCAGTTAAGCGCTTGCCTGTGAAGCCTAAGGACCCCAGTGTGAGGCTCGATTCCCCAGGTCCCACGTTAACCTGATGCACAAGGGGGCCGCATGTGTCTGGAGTTCGTTTGCAGTGGCTGGAGGCCCTGGCGTGCTCATTCTCTCTCTCTCTCTCTCTCTCTCTCTCTCTCTCTCTCTGCCTCTTTCTGTCTCTATCTGTCACTCTCAAATAAATAAATAAAAGATAAACAAAAAATTTTTAAAAAAAGAAAGTCAAATTAAAAAAATTAAGTATCATTCACGATGACGCATACTGGGCTGAAGCAAGTTTTGGGCTCTCAGAGGCTGTGCAGGTAGAAATCTACTTTCACCTTTGGAACTGTCCGTGCTTCCTTGTAACCCCATCCTGTCTGTATCTGCCTGTTTTGGACAAAGATGTTTTGAAAAATATTTGGTTTGTGCTGGAGAGATGGCTTAGTGGTTAAGGCGCTTGCCTTCAATGCATAAGGACCCAGGTTCGACTCCCCAGAACCCACGTAAGCCAGCTGCACATGGTGGAGCATGTACCTGGAGGTGGTTTGCACTGGCGAGAGCCCCTGGCATGCCCGATCTCTCTCTCTTTCTCAAATAAATAAAATACTAAGGGGGGGGAGGGGCAGAGATAATGGGTGTCGCAGGGCCTCCAGCCACTGGAAATGGACTCTAGAAACATATACCACTTTGTGCTTCTGGCTTTGCATAGGTACTAGGGAATCAAACTTGGATCCTTAGGATTTACAGGCAAGTGCCTTAACTGCTGAGCCATCTATTCAGCCTCTGCATTTATCTTTTGAGTTTTATGAATTTTGCTACAACAGGTTCAATTTGTTCCTCCCCAAATCTTCTCGGATCAGCTTCATGGACTAGGAGTTTCAATAACATGCTTCATTGCTATGGGGAAGAAAATGAACTATTGTGAGAGGAGGCGCTGGCCCCAAGGGTGGGGGAAGGTTCCGCACTTCTTTAAGAGACCCCCAGCGCACCTTCTTATCTGCGGGGTTGCTTGCAACCCCAGCTCCCTTCCCCAGCCGAAATAAGCTTCACAAGGAAACAGTTTATGTGCCAAAGAGAAGCACTTCAGTCCGCGCACGGAATAATCTCCTCCGGTGCTTCCATTTTTATGGGTCCTGTTTGAACTTTTCACCATCATTTCTTCCCCATCACATTGCCCAGAACTGCCTCCAGGAGCAGCACCAGAGGGATGCATATTCAACGCCTGCTCTCAACTTTCTTAAGGGGTCCCATTAGCTCGCCATTGTCTTTGGCTTTTGTGAAAGAACAAGAGGCAAAATGAGGGCTGCTGAGATGGCTCAGTGGTTAAGCGCTTGCCTGTGAAGCCTAAGGACCCCTGTTCGAGACTGGATTCCCCAGGACCCACGTTAGCCAGATGCACAAGGGGGCGCACACGTCTGGAGTTCGTTTGCAGTAGTTGGAAGCCCTGGCACACCCATCCTCTCTCTCTCTCTCTCTCTCTCTCTTTCTCTCTGCCTCTTTCTCTGTCTCTTGCTCTCAAATAAATAGATAAAAATAAAAGAGGCAAAATGAACCCAGACCTCTTAAGCTCAGCATCACATAGAGAAAGTACAAAAAGACTATCTCCTGGCTAGGGTTCATTCAAGGCTCTTTACTGGCACGCTAATTATATATGACCCTGATGGCAGCTTGGATGTCACTTTCTTTCTTTTTTATATTTATTTATTTACTTGACAGAGAAAGAGAGAAGGAGGGAGAGAGAGAGAGAGATTGAGATAGAGAGAGAGGGAGAACCACTGCAAACAAACTGCAGATGCGTGTGCCCCTTGTGCATCTGGATAATGTGGGTTCTGGGGAATCGAACCTGGGACCTTTGGTTTTGCAGGCAAACCACTTAACCGCTAAGCCATCCCTCCAGCCCTATTTCTTCTTTCTTTTTCTCTCAATTTTTACTAACATCTTCCATGATTATAAAAACTGTCCCATGGTAATACCCTCCCTCCCCCCACTTTCCCTTTTGAAATTCCATTCTCCATCATATCCCCTCCCCCTCTCAATCAGCCTCTCTTTTATTTTGATGTCATGATCTTTTCCTCCTCTTATGATGGTCTTATATAGGTAGTGTTAGGCACTGTGAGGTCATGGATATCCAGACCATTTTATGTCTCGAGGGAGCACGTTGTAAGGAGTCCTATCCTTCCTTTGGCGCTTACATTTTTTTCGCCACCTCTTCCGCATTAGACCCTGAGCCTTGGAAGGTGTGATCAAAATGTTACTTAGTACTCCAGTCACTTCCTTCCAGCACTGTGATACCTTCTGAGTTGTCCCAAGGTCACTGCCATCTGAAATGAGCAGATTCTCTACCCAAAGTGAGAGTAGCATTAGTATAAGGGCATGAACATTAAGAGAAGTGCTTACTGGGCAGTTTGATAAGCATAGTATATACACTTATCCAGACAGCAGCAGATGTTACCCCCCTAGGACTCATGCCTACCCCAAGTGTCACTTTCTTTAGAAGACTTGTCACTTCTTTATCCCTGGGGTCTCTGTTCTCTCTCTCAGGATCGGCAAAGTGTCTGTAGACTTTGACGCTAAGGCTGCTGCCACTGTCCTTGGACCTGCTTGAACTATAGCCAGTGTTCATCATTAACTACAGATGGTTCCTGAGCAAGCAGAAGTCACCAGCACCTTAAGTTGGGTGACCACTCTTTTCTCTCTGAACCCCCAGATTTCTATTTTATTCTACTTGAAACTTCATGCAGTTTTCTCCTGTTTAGGATGAGGTCACAGCCTTCCTGCTTGTCAGATATGATGAAACTTCTGCACTATGTGACACATGTGAGAATTCTTTCGAACACAAGGAAACTTCATTTTTAAAAATACTTCATTTTTATTTGCTGATTTAGGAGAGACAGCGAGATACAGAAATAGGCAGGTAGAGAGAAAGAAAGAGAGAGAGAGAATGGGCTCACCAGGGCCTCCAGCCACTGCAAATAAACTCTAGATGCATGCGCCGCCTTGCACATCTGGCTTATGTGGGTCCTGGGTACTCGAACCTGCATCCTTTGGCTGCAGGCAAGTGCCTTAACCACTAAGCCACCTCTCCAGCCCCCAAAACTTCATAGTTTTAAGTAGCTCTCTTTCTCTATTTTCTTTTGTGTCCACTTTCTTTCAACAAGATCTACATCACTAAATGACACAGGCTAGCTTTGAACTCACTATGTTGCCAAGCCTGGCTTCAAACTCATCCTCTTACCTTACCTCCAGAGTTCTGGGACTATAGGCATGTGCCATTGCACCTGTCTTGCATACTTTCATGCTACAGTTGAAGTCTAGCTAAAGTTTGTAATGGGACTGATTGATTTATATGCCTGGCAAACTCTGCTTTTATGTGGTTGTTTGAGGTAGGGTCTTGCTCTAGCCCAGGCTGACCTGGAATTCACTAAGTAGTCTCAGGCTGGCCTTGAACTCACAGCGATCCTCCTTCTGCCTCCCAAATGCTGGGATTAACGGTGTGCATCACCATGCCTGGCTATTTTGCAAACTCTTATGGTAAAGAATAATACATAACCTTTCAATTTTAAAAATAAATAATGCTACAATGCAGCATTTTAATGAGAAATAAGCAACAAAATTTTAAAAATTAAAAAGCGTTGGAAGGCTTCCTAAAATACACTGTGTAGTTGATTTTCCTTTTAAGGAACAACTTTACACAGATGCTTAACTTTCCAACAAATTAAGTAATCATTGTGGATATTAGTACTTTCTTCTTCCATAATGCATAACAGGATTGAGAATAATTGAGTCATTTGTGGTTATTTGCCCTACCCTTTTAGGCTGCTAGACTTTCGTAGTCTTTATCTGGCTTCTTGTAAACTTCCAGTTTTCTTTGTTGTCCTTACTTGGTCTTCAGTGCTTTAGGTATTCCTGAGGGGCCCAGCTAATGCAATTCATGAAATATGGTGCATGAACCTTAAGCCCTACAGTCTGACTTTTCACTCCCATGGGAAGGCTGGATTTAACGGATTTCCCTGTCCCATTCTGAACTATGACATGCACTTCTCTGACACCGAGAGGCATCTTTCGAGCCACTTTGTCTAAAATGTGGGACACAAAGCTCAGGTTTGCTCTGACCTGTGGGCTTTGCCTGGACCCCTTAACCACAAGGTGAGCAGATGCTCTCCATACCTTACCTGATTTTTCTGTGCCTTACCTGGCCTCATTCAGTTTCCTGGGTTGGGTGACTCAGTTCCTCCAAAAGGGCTTTGTTAAAATTAATAGATAGCAGTTACAGTAACCCTGGTGAGCAGGTAGGGACAGCTTGTTTGCTTCTCTGCTGTTGTGACACTTTTCCTTTCCAGCTTTACTCTATCCCTATTATCACCATCAGTATTGATATTATCATTATTTTGTTAATATACAAGGAAATGGGTTTATTGTGGCATTTTCACACATATATATCATATTAGTTTGTACTTATCTCCCAAAGACACACGGCCCTCCCCTGCTGTGGTACCTGAAACAGCTAGGAAACCTTTCTACTGTCATCTGGGGAAAGCTAATTGGCTTCTGATCTACCAGCATCATCAGGATCTCTTGTGAGTGGTGAGTTTTGTTTATTCACCCCTCTGGCCACTTATTAGGAGGCAGACCTGTCCTCTTGGTTGAGTCATTTTCTTTCTAAGTAAATAATGTATGATGTATATATGTATGTATGTATGTATGTATGTATGTATGTATGTATGTATGTAGGTGGGGATGGGAAAGGGTACTACGTGTTTAAAGCAAGGCTTTACACATACTAAACAGCCATTTTACACACCCATCTCTGCTTCTGTTGCATTTTTCATGCTCCACAGGTCCTATTAAAGCAAGTGAGCTTTTCTTCCACACACACCCCCAACATGCATATGCACAATTGCAGAGCAATCGTTAGAACTCTCAAACTTCTACACAAAGGCCAAGAACAACAAGGAGAAGAGAAAAAGAAAAGAGAGATGTAACTAGAAGAGCCTTTGAAGGCGGAGCAGACAGACAGACATCTGGCAGCTTTATGTGGCTCCCACTGATCTTGCTCTGCTAGCATCAGGGTTTGTTCAGACATTGGTTGTACACATGCTTGCCGAGAAGCTGGGGAGAAGAGGTATTTACGAAGCAGTATTTGTCTTCACTGAAGCTCAGTATGCCATGAAGGAGACCGAGGTAGAGATGTGGGCAGGGCATGGCTTTACCTTGTGCGTGCATGACGGAGCCTCAGTAATAAGTAGAAACAGCTGCTATCAGAGAAGATGAAAGAAGTCACTGCTTCTTTGCCCTGGCCTCAGATTTTCTCCTCACTCTTCACTAGCCAGGGTTTACATCAATTTGACCATCTGCTCTAGGATGAAAGGAGAAATAAACATGGGGATGGTCAAATTTCCAAAGAGCTTTGAACCTTTCAATCATCTAGAATTATGTCTATAGAGGGGCCGAAGGTGCATCAACGTGTCACTGAAATCTGCTGGAGACATATTGTCCAGCCTAGAGGAATTAGGGATGAATCTCTCCCAGAGAGCTCTTGCTTTGAAACTCTATGATTGGCGTCAGAACTTCCCCCGGGAATAATATTCCTGGGCTTCTTAATGCAATGAAGAGAAAGACCACAGTTGACAAAGCCTAGCATTAGAATTTGTTTGTTTGCTTTATTTCCGAAGTAGGTAATTGGGGTTAGATAGTCTCCCGCTATTAGGGTTTTCTTCCTGACTTACTTTGCAATCCTTGCATTAAAATTTTATGTTCAGACATAGCCAGATTTCTATTGTTGAAATAATTGGGTTAATTAGCATCAATTAAAATGCGATTGGGAATTAATTCTATACCATGTGTTAACAATGCAATAATTGGAAGTAAAACACACTTTTTTATGCAATACCTTTGCAAAACATCATATATACATGCTGTTATATATATGTATAAAAATTATTATGACATATACTCATATATATTATATAAAATACATGTATTTTATATACAGCAATTGTGAGATATATATATAAAGCAACCTCTATATTCATTCTTTTGGAAGATTGAAAGACACATGCTTAGGCCTGGAGAGATGGCTTAGCGTTCAAGCTCTTGCCTGTGAAACCTAAGGATCCTGGTTAGAGGCCCAATTCCCCAGGATCCACGTTAGCCAGATGCACAAGGGGGCACATGGGTCTGGAGTTGGTTTACAGTGGCTCGAGGCCCTGGCGCACCCATTCTTTTTCTTTATCTGCCTCTTTCTTTGTCACTCTCAAATAAGTAAATAAAAATAAACAAAAATTTTAAAAAACATAAAAAAGACACATGCTTAAAATGTACAAAGCGATAGCTCATCAATATTAGCTTGGCCTTTATTGACTCACTTTGAAAACTTTATACAAAGCAGCTGCTACTAGCAAGTGGATTTTGTTCTGGGAGCTAGAAGATAGCTGTTCATTCCTCAGTGAAATGGCAGGGGACGAGGCTGAGGAGATAGAAGAATATCACCTGAATGGAGAAAGAGCAACATTAGATCTGTCCATACAGTAAAGTCCATAATTAATATAAAAAGAATATTTTAAAATGGAAGGTATTGGGCTGGAGAGATGGCTTAGCGGTTAAGTGCTTGCCTGTGAAGCCTAAGGACCCTGGTTCGAGGCTCGGTTCCCCAGGACCCACATTAGCCAGATGCACAAGGGGGCGCACGCGTCTGGAGTTCATTTGCAGAGGCTGGAAGCCCTGGAGCGCCCGTTCTCTCTCTCTCCCTCTATCTGTCTTTCTCTCTTTGTCTGTCACTCTCAAATAAATAAATAAATAATGAACAAAAAAAATTTTAAAAAATGGAAGGTATTTTATGAAGTTTCTCTCTTTTGAAGCAGTATCTGCCAGTCTCGGAGAAATTCTTACTTTTAAACTCAAATGGTAGTCACAAGGCTTAACTCACTGTCCCCAAGAACTGGGTCTCAAGACAGTGTGTCCTGTGTCATGGTTGGCCTCAGGGCTTGCAGATCAGTTGAGAGAAGCAATTGATAACTTGTCAAGTCAACAGGAGGGCCAGCGAACGAGAGCAAAGGAATTGGCAGCAAGGGCTCTGCAAGGATTGCCCAAGAATTCAACTTTAGGGAGATGATTAGCAGTGGAAAAATAGCCAAGGGCAGGGCAAGCCTGGAGGGCCAAGAATGTAAGCTGAGGTCTGAATGAACAGAAAGCGAGCCCCTGGGCATGAGGGCATGATGGGGGAGGAAGCAGTGGGAGATGAATTCTGATCTGGTAAAGGCCTGAGCATTTCTGCGATGTGAGGTCGCTGGAGCCTTATACACAGGTACTTGCTTGGTCGGGTACACAGCTTAGACTCAATGGAATTCTGATCGATCCACACCCAATGGCACTCTAATCAGTCTGTGCTACTGATGCAGTCCAGGGACATTTTCCTCAGTGTCCTGCTCGGGACACATCATGTCAGTACAAACTATGGAGCAAATGTAGGAGAAATCGATTAGGTATGGAGGGAGGAAGCACAGACAGTGTTATTTGGAAGGAGAGGTTGGTTGGCTGTGGGACCTTCACGTATGATGACAGGATGGGGCCAGGCAGGGCTGCTGAGAACTTGCTCAAAATAACAACAAAGGGCTGGGAAAATGGTTGAGTGGTTAAGGCATTTACCTGCGAAGCCTCAGGACCCCGGTTCGATTCCCCAAGACCCATGTAAGCCAGATGCACAAGGGGGCGCTTGCATCTGGAGTTTATTTGCAGTGGCTGGAGGCCCTAGTGTGCCCATTCTCTCTCTCTCTCTCTCTCTTTTTCTCTCTACCTGCCTATCTCTGTATCTCACTCCCTCTCCTAAATAAGCAAATAAAAATGAAACATTTTAAAAAATGAAGTAACCTTTTGTTCTAAAGAATTCTCACACATGTCACATAGTGCAGAAGTTTCATCGTATCTGGAGTTCATTTGCAGTGGCTGGAGGCCCTGGTGCACCCATTCTCTCTATCCCCCCCTTTCTCTCTCTCTCAAGTACATAAATTAAATTAAAATACAGCAACAACGTCTAATGATGTCTATGTAGGAACACATCACACTAAACACCATTTCTCTGTATGCCAACCCGCAAAACAACACAAGAAAAGGCGCCTTTGGGATGTCCATGGATGGGTTGTCGTGGGGACAAGTGAGGACAAGGGACAAGTAGCTGTGTGTGACTGTCCTCCACGTTTATGACCAAGATAAGAAATGCTGGGGACCAAGTCGGTGCGTGATCACATGGGCCTTCCGCTAAATCTCCGTGGCGTTCTTGGGGTGCCCTTGCGTACGGAGAAGTGTAACGTGGCTGAATCTGGAAGCCAAACAAGGCTGGTGGTGGTGAGACACATGGACAGAACTATAACTGGACAGCATTCAAACAGGTCTCAGCATACTTGAAAAACAGGAACTTGGATACAGTGCAAATGGCTCTCCCTCAAAGGTTAAAGGCTGAATAGGGTTTGCTTCCTAATGTAACAATACTTTCTTATAAGACGTCAAGAATCGCTTTCCCTTTAGCACAAGGAACATATTTATAGACTTGAATCTCAATCTAATTTAGGCTGGGTTCTGGGGGGGATGGGAGATAATCCTAGTCTTCTCTGTTTAGGCTTTCAATCAAGGTTTGAGATTTATTTATTTATTTATTTATTTTAATTTTTATTTATTTATTAGAGAGTGACAGACACAGAGAGAAAGACAGATAGAGGGAGAGAGAGAGAGAGAGAATGGGTGCGCCAGGGCTTCCAGCCTCTGCAAACGAACTCCAGACGCGTGCGCCCCCTTGTGCATCTGGCTAACGTGGGACCTGGGAAACCGAGCCTCGAACCGGGGTCCTTAGGCTTCACCGGCAAGCGCCTAACCACTACGCCATCTCTCCAGCCCGAGATTTATTTTTTAAATATTTTTATTTATTTGTGAGAAGAGAGAAGGATAAGGAGGGAGGGCGAGAGTGTGCGCACACTGGCCTCTTGCGCAAACGAACTCCAGGTACATGTGCCACTTTGTGTCTCAAGGTCACTGCAGATTGAGGACAAGAGGGACAGCTGCTGCTGGCTTCCACTGTGAGAAATACGTGTGCTGGAGAGAGACGTAAGGACCACGTCTAATTTGTTTAAGAGTTGGTAAACAACTTGGGAATAGTTCAGCATAAGAGAGCATGTTTAAAAGTAAGATATTATTATACAAAGAGTATAATAAGTGTAATGACAGTAATTAGTGCCCTACTAAAATATAAGCAAAGGAAATGGAAACAGTTATCATTAATAATCTGATGTTAACGTAACACAACTGGACAGAAATAAACAAGTGAAAATGCTTGCTGTTGGGAGTCGACAGTTACTCACCGAGTTAATATGATGAAGTCTTCACAGGATGTCTGTGAGAGCTACCTTAGATAAGGGGTTTTTATATATGCCCGAAATTAAGAGCTTCCTGTGCATATTGGCTCTAAATTCAGCATTTGCTGGATGGAAACTGCCTGGCAGTGTATGCTTTATGAAACTTTATACTGTCCATTGACAAAAAAAAAAAAAAAAAAAAATAGAAAAAGCATTTCCTTCCTTCTAGTTCCTAGTTCATCCTTCCTCACCTAAAGAGGAAGCTATTTTCGGAGGAATAAAAAAAGATGGAGAGATGTGTTGTTTCGAATCCCCTTTCCTTGTAGGTGATGTGAGTAAGGTGAGGTTTGGGCAACGATCCTCTTTAGTGATACACAGGGAACCTACTGGCAAACAAAGCTTTGAAATCTAGAGGTGTGTCCAGACAGGAGAGGATATATCTGGGTGTTTATATTCTCACACAGAAACTGCCCTGTGGGAATAGGATGGTAGAGATAAAAGTTAAAATAACAACAATGCTTGTTTGCCATGGATTAAGGTGGCCCTTCCAACTCCCAAGTTTCCTTCCTCTGGTACATATGACTCTGTGTGTGTGTGTGTGTGTGTGTGTGCACGCGTGTGCGTGTACACGTTTCTTTTATCCTTGGGAGATACTCCAGCAGACATTACCAACAGGAAATACAAAGTATTACTGTCTGGAGGTGCGGGAGGGCTGCTGGCATCCGACAGAGAAAACTTCTGCTAAGGAAAACAGAAACCTCTTCCCGGAAGTGGGGGGCTGGGACTGCCCAACTTCTGTGTTACTGTTTGTGCAGTTATCTTGCAACATTGAAGGAATGGGGTTTTAGTGTGAGAGAGAGCAGTTTAGGCGAAGCCAGCAAGGCTTCATTCAGGGAGGAATTGGAAACTGTGTTCTTGGAGATGAATGGTTTGACTCACATTTAAAGGCTTATGCTACAGATAAGGCAGGTAAGGCCATGGGGGGAGGGGGTCTCAACAGTTTTATTGTAGTGGGTTTTCTCATCCATATTCGATGGGTTCTGCCCCCCATATCTTACGAAGCCTGAAGGGAAGCGTCTGTGAAAAAATAGAGATGTACTATGTTTACAAATTCACTCAAGTCCATTAATTCATACAGAAAAGTCTACTGAGAGACAGGCATGGTGGTGTACACCTTTAATCCCAGCACTCCAGAGGCAGAGGTAGGAGTATCGCCATGAGTTCAAGGCCACCCTGAGACTCCATGACTCCATAGTGAATTCCAGGTCAGCCTGAGCTAGAGTGAGACCCTACCTCAAAAAACAACCAAACAAAAAATCTACTGAACATTAATAAAGCAGTTATTTTAAAATTATATATATATATATATATATATATATATATATATATATATATGGAGAGAAAGAGAAAGAGATAACTGTAACAATTTTCTATTTGAAATTTGCCCAAATTATGATACAATTAACTTTAAAATATGAAGGAGTTAAGACTGTAGAGAGTCAAACTTTATGATTAATATCTTTTCAGTGATTTCTCTATCCCACCCATTATCTTATATACCTTCATTCATATAATCTTATGTAATCCTCATTGAATAGTCATAACTATCATTATCTTTCCTTTGGCTTAGAGAAGTTTGTGTCAGCTCATTACAGCTGCCATATCAAGCATCACACACTGCGTGGCTTGGACAACACAGCTTTATGATTTATTTTTTTCATGATGCTCTAGGCTGTATGTTTAAGACCAAAGTGTGGGTGGGGCTGGCTTACTTAAAGACCTTTCTTGTTCATAGCTGTCTCCTTCCAGAGTTTCCATGGGTTTTTTTTTCTCCCCCTCTGTGTGTTTATATGTCAAATTCTACTTTTTCAAATATCAGCTATCTAAAATGTTCCCCCAAGCCATCTATGTTTTAACATTTTGGTATTGAGAGGGGTTAGAGCCTTTAAAAGTTGGGACTTGATAAGGCTGGGGTTGTGGCTCAATGGTAGAGCTCTTGCTTAGCATATACAAGGTCCTGGGTTCAATTTCCAGCAAGGCACAAGTAAAGAGTGGGGAACTAGTGGTTAGATGTTAGGACGTCAGGAGTATGCCTTGAAAAGTTAATTATGTTACCCTGTTCCCCCATGTACCTGCCCTATGTCCTGATGTTTTAATCACTATAGCCTATTAACCATGGACTATATGTAATCCTTGAAACTGTGAGCCAAAGTGAATTTTTTTCCCTTTTAATTGATTACTTTCAGCACTTTGGTATAGTAACAGCAAGCTGACTAACATAACCGGTTTTACTGGATTAAGGTCCATTCCAGTGATCTCATTTTAATTTAATCATCTTATTAAAGGATCTATCTCCAAACAAATTCTATAATACTGTGTGTTAGGATATATATAAATTTTGGGGGGGTAGTAAGAGGTACTTCAGCTTGTAACAGCTATAACAGAAGTTAAAAATCTGAAAGATGGCTGGAGAGATGGCTTAAGGTTAAGGCACTTGTCTGCAAAGCCTAACGACCCAAGTTCAGTTCCCCAGTACCCACAGAAGCCAGATGCACAAGGTGGCACACGTATCTGGAGTTGATTTGCAGTGGCTAGAGGTCCTGGCATGCCCATCTCTCTCTGGCTCTCAGATAAATAAACTAAAATAAAACAATTTTAAAAACTTGAAAGGTGATGCAGAGTAAGACTTAGCGAGGTTGTAAAGTATCGTCTCTATAAAGCTTTACAGTTTTACAAGGTAGTTAGTGGTTGCTGTACTTCCCTGCCAATGTCTGAATGCACAGCTAGCTTGTACCAGTCAGTGGTATAGGTGCCGGTGGGAAACGACTGGCAATGCATGGTTCTTAGTTCCATTACCAGCATGAGGTCCGTGCTGCCCTGGGGGTGGCAGGTTGCACACTGTGAAGGAAATCCTCAGCAATATGACAGTACAAATGCAGCACAGAGCTTAATGGACACAAACTGGACAGGTAGGTGATAAGCTGCATTGTGGGAGGCAACTTTGGGGAAGGTGACACCCTCTCCTTGATGGGGTGAACCTTACGATTGAGACCAAGATAGAGAGGAGAGGAACTTCTTGGGGACAAGGTTGGAGGAAGTAAGAAAAACCCAATGTTCCAGAGGTAAGAAAGTGCAGGCCTGGTGATTTGAGCACACTTGTGACTTTGTGGGTCTCTTTTCGCGCTGTTCAGAATGGGTGTGGTTGATGACAAACTTGCCTTTGGTCTGCAGCACAAGTTGAGCATAGTATTTTAAGAATCCCAGAACATACACTTAACTATGGAAACTGCATGGGCACTGTTTTCATCTGAGCCTCGACTTCCTCAAAAGGGAAACGGAAATCCTGACAGCATAGTCCTGAAATCCGCTCTGTCACACTTAGAGCTTTTTGTGATACAAAATGAGATTGTATTCAGAGTGGCTTATTGCAGTTGACTTCTCGTTGCTAGCAGAAAGCACCTGACCCAATAAACGGCTCCAAGTTTAATAGATAAGATCTCCAAAGTACAGAGAAATATCTCTCATCCTTTGATGACATAAACCTATTTCCATGATGAGAAATAACCATTCAGGGGAGAAGGCAGTGGGTTCACAATCTTCATGCATCCCCACCTCTAAGTCTATGTGCATGCCATTCCTTCTGCTTCGATTGTCTTTTCTCTGGTTCTTCAAGTCCCTTGATTTTTTTTTCTCTCTCATCATTCTATCCCTAGTTCAATTAGTACAGATTAGAAAGACCATCACTGACCACCTGGTGAGATCTTCTTTATCCAAGTAACTTCCTATCATCACCCACTGTTCTGTGTTCATAGCACTCACCCATATGAATGCCATATATATTATTTCCTTATGCTTGCACTGCTTGACTATAGACCAACATTCTGAGAATCATCATTGTATCTCATTACAGATAGTTGGGATGGAAATATGGGTTAGCAGTTAAGGTGTTCATTTGTGAAGCCTAAGCACTGAGGTTTGATTCTCCAGGTCCCACATAAGCCAGATGTACATGGTGGCACATGTATCTGGAGTTTGTTTGCAGTCGCTAGAGGCCCTAGCATACCCATCCTCCTCTCTCTGTCTCTCTTTCTTTCTAATAAATAAGTAAAAATATGGCAGAGGGTCATCAGATAGTCCATGTATCAATGAAGAGATAATTTACAGGGACTCTTACTTTATACCAGGGACAGGGTTGATTCCATGAACAGTTCATTGCCACTTAAATTCTATCTTGAACTTGGATACCCAGGACTTGGCTTCCTAGAGAGAAGACATATGGAGGTACTAGAGGGGAGCCAACTTACTATAAATGAAAGCTAGGCAAATATGAATTTCTGACCTTTTTTTGGCTACTAATTGGGTACACTGACTTGAAGCAGTCATTTAGTCTTTCCTCTCACCAGTTTCTGCATTAAAAAAAAGAGACTTGGTATAGTGACACTACTGTTTCCAGAAGCATTGGGAATATTTAATGAAGGAACGATTCCAAAGTAAATGGTATTAAGAAAATCAATAACTACTGCCAGCTTTTATAGCTGTCTTTTAACCTTATAGGAGGAGTTTAATGCAAGTGGGAAAAGCTAAGAGCTGACAACTTAATGCACAGGTCTAGTGGGTTTTACTCAGAATGCCCCAGTTCTGAGGCTCTTTCTTGATCTCATTTCTTGCCTTGGGTCACAATCAGTTCTGTGCTGAGAGCCACACAGTGACTCTTCTCAGCCGACCCAGCTTTACACTAATGAAAACTCGCAGTTTCTGGGAGGAAAGCTACTGAGAGAGTTGAATATTTAATGGCTTCACAGGCATATCATGGCAGGAGGGCATTAGGATCCACGATGTCTGTTTTTGTAGATGGGTGTGGCATTTCTGTGTTGTGCTTTGAAGGAAGATGAGGATTCCGGGAGCCTCCTGGGCTGATTTATGCTGACTTCAGCTGGCTTTCAGAGCATCACTCGGGAAGGATGTGTACCGGATATGTAGAGGTCCTCTTCCTGTTCCGCTCTGGTGACATGTTTGCTGAGTGATGCCAAGTCATCATTTTCCCACGAATGGCAGCAGCCTAGTCCTCCCCCAAACCTCTGAGTCATGAGCAGCTCGGGGCCATCATCTCAGGATGAGCAATTGGCTCTGAGGGACAGAGGGCCCATGTGTACCCATGCCCTACGCCCTATCTCCTTCCTTGAACAATCCCAAGATGACACTCCTGGAGCCTGGTGTATATCCATGAATATGGAAGAGGAGACAGTCGTGATCTGAAGCTAAGCACAGTAGTGTGATTGACAAGCTTTTGAACTGATTTTCTATGACACTTCTGGCTTTGTCCCACCTTTAAAATGTGTTGTCTGGTTGGTCACTGCGTCCTTAGAGAACACTGGGCACTTCCAAAGTGTTTCTGGTGACCTGTTCACAAGCTTCCCACAGAGCCCTTTCTTTACCTTCTCCCACCCTTCCTCAAGCAGGGAGCCTGTGCAGAGTGATAGACAATGGTTCTTTTTATTCTAAAGAATAAAAATGGGAAAAATATGTTTGTTTGCTTTTTCACCATAGGCTACATTTGAAATTTATCTTCTTACTCATAGGTTACTTCCAAACAAATGTGTGTGGGGCTTTGCCTTTTTTATTTTTTATTTTCTTGAAGCAAGCAACTGACCGGCCTTTAATTTTTTTTCCATGTTTATTTTATTAATTAATTAATTTGCAACAGACAGAGAAAGAAAGAAAGAGAGAGAGAGAGAGAGAGAGAAAGCAAGAGAATGGTCGCCTCCAGCCCCTGCAAACGAACTCCAGACATATGCGCCACATTGTGCATCTGGCTTACGTGGGTACTGGGAAATCAAGACTAGAACCAGGGTCCTCAAGCTTCACAGACAAACACTTAACCGCTAAGCCATCTCTCCAGCACCCCCCCCATTTTTTTTATGTGAGAGAGTGAGAGCAAGAGACAGTGAGAAAAAGAGAGAGAATTGGCACATCAGCGCCTCCAGCCACTGTTCTAGAACTCCAGACGTGTGCACCACCTTGTGCGCGTGTGCGACCTTGCACACTTGCATCACCTTGTGCATCTGGCTTAAGTGGGATCTAGAGAGTCAAACATGGGTTCTTAGGCTTCACAGGCAAGTGCCTTAACTGCTAAACCATCTTTCCAGCCCTAGATTTGCCTCTTGAATTCAGGCAAATTTTATATTGGTACTCATTATCTTAAACCTTGCATTCACTATGATTTTGCACCAGATGAAGGTCAACCACCACCATTTGACTATCAAGTCTCTCACAATGTACTTCCTATCACCCTTTCCTTTGTAGCCTGCTTTCAATCCCCCAACACTGAACTGTCTTGAGTATCCCATGTTTCTAGCAATTGTATACGTCACTCCTATGACTCTCGATCCCAGAGATTAGAGGTCCTTAGGCCAGACACTTGCGCCATCTAGTGGGCATGTGATGCTTTGCGTTTGTCTCACCCTTGTGCATCTGGCTTATGTGGGATCTGGAAAGTTGAACTCAGGTCCTTAGTCTTTGCAGACATTTTTTTTTTTTTTATTCCCCCTGGTTGCTTCCAATTTCATAAAGCGCTGACCTGAGAAGTTATTTCTTACAATTTTTAGGTAACTTTTCTAATTCTTTAAAACATAGATTTTATTTATTTATTTGCAAGAAAAGAGATGGGGAAAGAAAGAAAGAAAGAGAGAATGGATGCACCAGGGCATCTAGCCACTACAAACAAATACCAGATGCAACACTTTGTGCATCGGGCTTGACATGGGCACTGGGGAATAGAACCCTGGTTGTTAGGCATTGCAGACAAGTGCTTTAACTGCTGAGCTATCATTCCAGTCCCAATTTTTCTAATTCTTTAGCTCTTCACCTAGATGCAACATTCTGAGAAATAGGCGCTCCTCATAAGTTGCTCACATAATGCCCTGTTTTCCCATTTCTGTCCCCACCACGTAGTGAGTCTCTAGAGGAGAGAACTGCATGATGTCCCGAGAGGCTAGGGGAGGATCTGTCACGGTGAGTGTGCAGCCCTGAGCAATGTCTCCTCGGTGTAAGGTACTGTGCTTGAAGTGTCAAGGTTTCTGTTCCCGTGGAGTTTCCAATGCTGTCCTGAAATCCTTCACCCTCACATCCTTTCTAAAGATAAAATGAAACATCAGCCCTTGATTCTCTTCCTCTGCCTCAGAGGTGGCATAGGTATCCAGGGTAGGATAAGGCCATCGACATCTCCCGGTTTTACAGAAAAATCCTTAAGCAGAAAGAACTCTCGGGGAGCTGTTTCCACCCATAAAAACTCTGTTCTCATCCATTAGTCTTGAGTTGTACTGGGAAGAGGATACAAGACAGTCATGGGGAGTGGATATGATCAAATAGATCATACACACACACACACACACACACACACACACACACACATATATATATATATATGTATATATATGTAATTATGAAGATATATAAATAATATATATAAAATATAAAACATATATATATGAAATTGTCAAAAATAAAAACAAGATTTAACAACCTCGAGTGAGAGTACTAGGTAGGATGAGAAATGCATAAAAATGACTTTCAGAGTGCTCTCTGGACTCACCTTTCAACTTCAGGGATCACTGTGACCCTAAGCGTATGTCACATGGAAAGTTTTCAATGCTCCCTGTGAGCAGGTGATTTAAGAAGTCACTGATGACATTGCATATAAAAGTGTAAGAACCACCATGACTTGAAGACCCTGGAATTGCGTTCACATGAAGAAAAGGCCTTATGAGGGCAGAGAGAAGATGATACTTACATGTTTAAGAGAGATGCTTTAGGGAAAACAACAACAACAACAACAACAACAACAAAAAACGCCATCCCTGACCTTGGATCTAAAAATGTGAGAAAATCAAAATAAAACCATGTTGTTCAAGTCACTCATTGTCTGGTACTCTATTAGGGTCACCCTGGTAAACTGAGTTCTTAAAGCAAAATTATGATGAAATTAAATTGCTGAAAAGGAAGGAGAAACATCACATCATTTTTATACCTTATTGCTTGAATATTTGTTATTCATGTTCAATGAAACTACTGTGCCCCCTGAATCTCAGGATAATTACATTGATGGTGCCTTAAAATTTTGCCCTCACGGAGACTTCTGCTGGGTTAGGCTCTCTCTTGTGTAGGGCCATATAGACGTGGGTAAAGAGGATAGGCTCTGTAGCAAACTAGTGTGGACTCTTGCCCAGTACTTACCTGGGCATCTTACCATTCTATGACCTCAGCCACTGTGACTCCTATGACCTTTTAAAGGATTTTTACAGCTTCATATTCTCTGACCACCCCCCCTCGAGTCCCTGGAGAGGGGAACTAAATGCAAACTTTAATAGGTTCTCCATGGCTTCCTCCTCACTTTCCTACCCACCTTCAGCCTCAACTTGGGGAACGGGCGACAAAACATTGCTCAGAAGCATGTGTGGTTTCATGTGAGAGTTATAAATTATTTTATACATCAAGGCCAGGGCTTCAACTGTGTTGGTTGTGATTTGATAGCGTGTTCAGTGTAAGTTAAGGGCTTAGGGTTTTGCTTAGAGAATAGAATCATCTGTGAGCTCTAAAAAACCATCTGTCAAGGCATCAGACCTTCCCCCACAGAGGAATAAAATCCTCAAATAAACCGCTGCAGAAAGAAACAGCCTCGGGACCCTTCTACTTTTGGATCCCATCTGGCAGACTCCTACTTTCAGTCAGAGGAACTCAAGTTTCTTGCGACTTCTCAGAACCATCATGCCGACTCTCAGAGTCCCTTACCTGAAGATCAAAAATGCCTGCCTTGTGTTTTCTTCATTCTATCCATCAGTATCATTTTTATCTGTCCATTATTGCATTAATGAGTAAAACAAGGAGGCTAGAAGGACCTTATACACTTTAAAAAATAGTTTCTCTTCCTGTTTTTTTTTTTTTTCGTTTGTTTGTTGATTCATTATTGTGCTTTTGCTTCTTACCTGGGGAAAATAGCAGGTGCAAAGACAGTAGCAAGATCCTTAGCTGGGAAATTAGCATTGTAACCCAACAGTTATCTGTTCCAAGATTCAGTTTTTGCAATCAGCGTAACGGGGATAGCAACACTTTGAAATTGTGGAGACTCAGTGTAATGTGCCAGAGGCATTATCATTATCTGCCAACTTTGTGGTAGTTTCAAAGTAGTACCCCCCCACATGCACGTGCACACACACACATACAGTGCACATTGTATTCCTCTTAGAGATGTGGCAATACTAATTCAGTTACTACATAGTCAAAGTTTTGGTATTTTTTTCCATTATGTACCAACTCATATGTTTATTCGCTGAATTTTAGATGCTAGATAGACTCGTAACAGGGAATGTTTGCTCTTTTGGGACTTTGATATATACAAATCAAATGTTCAACACAACCTCATCTCTTTCTTTTGTATTTTTCACCATTTTGTTCAGTTTTTAAATTATCCCATGAAGCAATAGGTTTCATTATGACATTTTCTCTGTCTTTCCTTTTTTTTATTGTTATTTTGTTTTTTGAGGTGGGGTCTCACTCTACCCCAGGCTGACCTGGAGTTCACTCGGTGGTCTCAGGTTGGCCTCGAACTCATAGTTATCCTCCTACTTCTGCCTCCCAAGTGTTGGGATTAAAGATGTGTGCCACCATGCCCGGCTTCATTATGACACTTTTTCTACATTGTTTGTTTTTGCTAAATCTGCGCCTCTTTGCTGGAGAGAACACTGCTGTTTGCTCCCACATCCACTAGTCTCCTGTTGTTGTTTTAATTTTTAATTAATTTATTTTGAAAATATCATACATGTGCATATTGCATTTTGATCATATTCATCCCCATTACCAACTTTTTCCCCCTCCCACTCCTGTTCACCCCCTTTTTCTTCCCAAACTACCAGTCACCTTTCTACTGCCCTACCTTTTCTCTGTGTATGTGTGTGTGTGTGTGTGTGTGTGTGTGCATGCGTGTTCCACTGAGTTAAACTGGGGCTGCTTATATTAGTATGTGTGAGTTATTTGCTGCATTTTGGGCAACTTAACTCCCTGTACCACAGAAGAACATAATTCTCACTGCCCCTACTCTAGCAGCCATTCACTGCCCATAGCTCCTCAGGAAGGCATGAGGCCTCCCAAGTTCCTCCTCCACCGTTGATGAAATGTTGAGAGACCTGGTCTTCTGGAGGAAATCAAAGCTGTTGTGAGTTCATGAAGGCAACAACAGTATGCTGTGTCCAGAAGACAGCATTCCAAAGCACCCTTTCACATCCTCCATCTCTTACATTCCTTCCACCCCCTCTTTAAGGGGTTCCCTGAGTCTTGAGGGGTTGATACAGATGCCCCATGCCCCTTTTAGGGATGAGAACTCAATGTTCACCTATTCTCAGTACTTTGACAGGTGATCGACACACACACACTGCAAAAAGAAGCTTCTCTGACCAGGGCTAAGAATAGGAATCTATAGGTACAAACACACATGTATAGAAGACAGTTTGACAAAACAATTGCAGGAGGTTTCCCACTAGGCCCAGTGAAAGCCCCAAACTGTGGGCTTCTGACCATGTATACAGTACCAGGCATGACTTCCCTCTTGTGAAGTGGGCACCAGATCCAATCACAAAATAGCTGGTTACCCCCATAACATCCGAGCCACCATTGCACCAAATGAGCCCATCTTGCCTGGCAGCTGGGTTTATGCAGAATTCGGGGTGTTCAGCTGGGTAAGACTGTTGGTACCATTTCTCTCCCAGCGACTTCCTAGCTTCTTCAAACCAGTCAGCCTGGAACTTCCAACAAAGTCTCGCTTTCTTTCTCTGTGTCCTGAAACAAAGCATCGTGGTACCTTCAGCAGTAGGGACTAGCAGGTAGTTTTGACTGGCAGACAAGAGCAGTGCAATCACCTTATTTTTTTGGGGGGGGGGGAGGCATCTTGAGCCTCCCTGACCAACATCCCATCAGGAAGTTTCCCATCTCTAGCACTGGAATTTTCACGTAATAAAAAATCTATGACTTCTGGTAAAGAGAGTGACACTTCCTTCAGCAAAATTCTAATCTCCTTATTACAGATTCTTTCCCCCTCCACTACTTTGATGTCTAAGGTTACTTAAACCTTTCGGACCACAAAATCCATTGTAATCAAATATATCCTAGTAAGAAAAGTGTCTGTGGCAATGGGAGTCATATATATATATATATATATATATATATATATATACATATATATCCATAATGTATTTAGATATGTGCCAGTTATGAAGAAACATATTGTCCAATATGGCAACCATCATCATATGGTTTCTTTTGAAATGTACTTACTGAAACCTCAGGAATACTCTGTTATTTGTAGGTGTCTAATAGCTACTGTCCTGGACTACGCAGTTCTGATGCATTGGATATTATTGCAGGAAATAAGTTGATACACTGGTAAGTGATCTTCATAAGTGACATGGTGCAGTTGCTTTCTGTTGGACCTAGAACCACTCTATAGCCTTGTCCTTTGGAGGTGAAAGCTGAAACCAACAGACAGCTCTTCTTCTTTAATGGTCTCTCCCATTTGTTGTTTTTTATTTTTTTAATATTTTTTGTTCATTTTTATTTATTTTTTTTGAGAGAGAGAGAGTGGGTGCACCAGGGCTTCCAGTCATTGCAAATGAACTCCAGACGTGTGTGCCCCCTTGTGCATCTGGCTAGCATGGGTCCTGGGGAATCGAGCCTCGAACTGGGGTCCTTAGGCTTCACAGGCAAGCACTTAACCACTAAGCCATCTGTCTAGCCCCCATTTGTTCTTTTTTAAATTTATTTTTGTTTATTTTTATTTTATTTATTTGAGAGCAACAGACAGAGAGAGAAAGAGCAGATGGAGAGAGAGAGAGAGAGAGAATGGGTGTGCCAGGACCTCCAGCCACTGCAAACGAACTCCAGATGCCTGTGCCCTCTTGTGCATCGGGCTAATGTGGGTCCTGGGGAATTGAGCCTTGAACTGGGGTCCTTAGGCTTCACAGAGAAGCACTTAACCACTAAGCCATCTCTCCAGCCCCCATTTGTTCTTTATTAGGCTAATATCTTTAGTTCTTTGCCATTACATTTTTTTTAATTTTTATTTATTTATTTGAGAGTGACAGACATAGAGAGAAAGACAGATAGAGGGAGAGAGAGAGAGAATGGGCGCGTCAGGGCTTCTAGCCTCTGCAAACGAACTCCAGACGCGTGCGCCCCCTTGTGCATCTGGCTAACGTGGGAGCTGGGGAACTGAGCCTCGAACCGGGGTCCTTAGGCTTCACAGGTAAGCACTTAACCACTAAGCCATCTCTCCAGCCCTGCCATTACATTTTTGCTAGGGACTTACATGCATACATTAGCCAAAATAGTAACAGTGATCTTGAAATGCAGTTGTCCATATTTCTTCTCTTTTCTTTTTTCTTTCTTTTTTTATTTTATTTTATTTTTTTGAGGTAGGGTCTCACTCTAGCCCCAGCTGCTCTGGAATTCCCTATTTAGTCTCAGGCTGGCATCAAACTCACAATGGTTCTCTTACCTCTGCCTTCTGATTGCTGGGATTAAAAGTGTGCGCCACCATGCCCGGCAGTTGTCCATATTCCTAAATGAAATAACTTGAACATTCACCAGCCATTGACTTGAAATTTCAAACCGTGATACGTCTTACAAAAATCCCACCTTCCCGCCATCTCTGTTCTCCATGTCATGACACATGTCCATCCACCTTCCTGGTTATTTGTCACTGCACTTTCAAAATGCTGCTTGCTAATCAATAATTCTGGTTTCTCAGTGTGAGTATCTATTATTCCATTCAAAGTCTTTTCCCTTCACATTTTTTCTTCCCAGATTTGTTCTCCTATTTTTTTTCCCTTCCTCTCGGTTTCCTGCCTGACACTGTATCCAGCTGGCATTGCACGTGTTGAAGTGCAAAGGATCAGGTTGAACTTTCCTTGCCGTATTTCCTATGTGACTAAGCGGTGCACAGTTGAGTTTCCAATGCAGCTGTGAAGGTTCCTGTTTTATTTTACCAAGTTCATTATGCTCGCAATGGGTGACTCTAGCTCTATTTATAACTTCTTCCTGAAACTCACTGTCACCTCTGTAAGGAGATGGGCGCCTTTTCAAAGAGCCAAATCTTTGTTCCCTTGTCTTTGTTGTCAATTTGTGGGATGTTCATACAAATCCAATGGATATATCCCCTAAACTGATGTTCATAACACACAGGGGTCTAATTCCCATTTTGCTAGTGGAGAAAAGAGGCCCCAAATGATGATTCCCAGTGTAAGACACTTATAAGGAAATCGTGGGGAGGGGGGGGAGCCTTAGAAATGAAAACCAGTTCATGTGCAGCCTGAGGATATAGCATGATTTCAGAAAACCTGAAAAGTCATCTCTTCCCCACAAACTTAAAGATCTATGTGTCTTTAAGCAGAGCTTTTTGGTTTTTTGAAACAAAAATAGGCAGAATAAAAACTACTATTTCAGGCCACACATCCAGATGGTGTCTCACAGTGGCATGGCATTGGAAATTTCTCCAAACCAAAGAAAGCTATGGCTCAGAATTTGCTGAGAAAAGGGGTAGGCAATCTGCAGTAGTGGAATTCTGTTGGACGGATTGCTAAAAATACTTTGATAGCAGAAAAATATCTCCACGTGTAGATGGAAAGAATGGCCAGGTGAGTATGTCTTGTGAATAGGACTGGGAAAGTCTAATTCAAGCAAGTTCACCTGTCTTGTGGGATGGCTATGATCTCTTTGTGATGTTCAGACAGCTCACCCTCAGTAGGGCCTGAGTTATCTTCCTGAGTCAAGAGTATATTAGAGCGCGGAAGTCAACAACATTATCTTCAAGGTTTCCTCATTGTTTGTGTAAGGCATACTTCCATTTTATAAGATACTTTAAATAGAACTTCCTTTTAGGTTTTCATGGTTATCTTTTGATGACTATTATACAAGATCAACAGCTGCTAGCCAGCATAGGAAATGTAGGTCCTTTTTAAAGTATGTAGGGCCTTTTAGAAAAGTGGCATGAACCATGTTATAGAAATTATAGATCCAAGAATTTTCCTCAATATAACTCATCACTACTCATGGAAAAAAAAAAAAAATGAAAAGGATAAGGGCAGCACTATTTCACACAGCATTAGTTCCTAGGCCAAGTGGTCTGAAAAAGATCAAGTAATCCAGTGACAAGATAAGCATTTGAGCTTTCAACAATAATATTAACAAAACATCTACAAATAGCAATAACCTACCATGATTATTTTCCAGGGTTACAATAACAGATGCCTACAAAACTAGACATAAAAAATAGATATTCATAACTCTGTTCTCTGTCATAAGATGAAGGAGAAAGTGGGGAACGGGGAGGGAAGGGGAGGTTTGTTTGTTCTCTGTAAGTATGGAAGTTATCAATAAAAAAATGTATATCTTAAAAACTAGGTATTCACCTTCACACAGTTGAAAAGACTTCAGGAAGTTTGCACCATGCGGCTCTTTTGGAGATCCAAGGGTGAACCCATGCTAAGACTCTATCTTGGATTCTGGAGTTTGCCATAAATTCCCAGCATTCCCTGGTGTGTGGAACCATTGCCCCCAGCATTGTCTCAGTGCGGTCCTTTAATGTCTGGGCAGTGACAGCGACAGTCATCAGATTATCTTCCCTGTTCATCCATGTCTTCACTTTTCCTGATACCAGTCAGTGGACTTAGGGTTCACCCGCACCCAGTACGACTTCATCTTAGCACGTAAGATTCAGCTCTGTGAGGACACTTTCTCCAAGGATCCAAGAAGACTGAGTTTTGAGGGCACCGCTATTCAGTCTCCCTAAGAATTTTCAGCACTTGGATCTCACCGCTGCATATAGAGTTCATGACATGATAGAAAGCAGACAAACTGGGATTCGAGAGGTCTGGCTATGCTATGAGATTGCACTGACTTTGGACTTGACTTAGACCCACAAATTGAAGGGCTGCTGGAATTCTGCAGGCTTTACCATGGATCCTTGAATGGACTTACACACTCCATACACACACACACACACACACACACACACACACACACAGCACACACACATGCATACATACATACATACACACACCATATACACATACATATTTATGTACAAACACACCACACACATAAATGCATACATACATGCATGCATGCACATACACATATACACATACATGCATACACACAAACCACACACATACATACATACATATGTGGGCATATGTGTGTATGTATGTGTATGTGTGTATATGTGTGGTTGTGTGTATGCATTTATATGTGTATGTGTGTGCAGATGTGTATGTGCAGGCAATCATGGATGTATGTATTTATGTGGGTGGTATGTTTGTACATATATATGTATGTGTGTGTATGTATGCATGTATGCATGTGTGTGTGCTGTGGGTGTGTGTATGGGGTGTGTGAGTGTGTGCTTGTATGTGTAAGCTCCATAGGTCTGTTCACTTTTTACTTCTGTGTGTGTTTATAAGCATATGTGTGAGGAAGCCAGAAGATAACCACATCATGGCTACCATGTTCAAGGACACCACACATCTTTTCATTGAGACACTCTCTCACTACCCTGCAGTTTACTATTCAGCATAGACTTGTTGGCCAGTGAGGTCCAGGAACCCTCCTGTCTCCTCTTCCCCAGCACTGCCTTTGTAGGTGTGTTCTGTCATGCTCAGAATTTTTTTTTCCAAGGTAGGGTCTCCCTCTAGCTCAGGCTGACCTGGAATTCACTCTGTAGTCTCAGCATGCCTTCAAACTCTCAGCAATCCTCCTACTTCTGCCTCCCAAGTGCTGGGATCAAAGGCGTGCGCCACCATGCCTGGCTCATGCTCAGAATTTTTAAGGGTATTGAACTCATTTTAAGGGTATTGAACTGGGTGTTGAACTCATGTCCTCATGTTTGCAAAACAAGCACCTTACCAACTGAACCGTCTCCTCAGGTCCTCTGGACACATGTTTTCTCTTTGCTACGTGCTCCCAATTTTGTGTTTCCATGTTGAAAATCTAGCCTTTGAGATTATTTTATTTTGAGATGTTTCTGGCTCGTTGATTTTCAATCTGCCCCATTCTACATAAGCCACAGGTGGAATAGTTTTCACTCTGCTCATGTTTTATGCAACAGAAAATGTTAATGAAGCTCAGAGCTTGGAGAAAACAAGTTAATGTCAATATGAAGCGGGGCGAGACGCTCAGTTAACAGATTTACAGCTATGGATTCAGGATCTGGCAGCAGAGCATTTCTATCAGAGCTGGTGACAGGGGGCAGGAAAGCAAGAACAGGAAATGCTGGGCGTCATGCTATGGGATTTGTCACTTTGTAGAGGGATGCACTTTGCTTTTTAGTTAGAAAGGTTACTCACCTGGCCAGGTACTGTCTCCAGAATGAATAATGATGTCTTAGTTGGCGTAAGTAATTCCAGGAACTGGGGAGATGGCTTAGTGTTTTAAGGCACTTGCTTGCAAGCCTGCTGACACAAATGTGACATTATAACAGCTACAGGAAAGTGGACACAAAGTGGTGCACTAAATCTATGGGAGGTAGAGCCAGAAATATCCAGAGGGGTCCAGCTACTTACTGGTACACATGAAGAAAAGAGGATGTATATATATATATATATATATATATATATATATATATATATATATATATATATATATATATATATATATGCCAGGCGTGGTGACACATGCCTTTCTTTAATCCCAGCACTCGGGAGGCAGAGGTAGGAGGATCACCATGAGTTCAAAGTCATCCTGAGACTACATAGAGAATTCCAGATCAACCTGAGCTAGAGTGAGACCCTGCTTAAAAAAAAATTAATAAAAGGCTGGAGAAATGGCTTAGTGGTTAAGGAACTTGCCTGCAAGGACCCAGGTTTGATTCCCCAGGACCCACATAAACCAGATGCACAAGTTGGCACATGCATCTGGAGTTTATTTGCAGTGGCTAAAGGCCCTGGCATGCCCTCTCTCTCTCTCTCTCTCTCTCTCAAATAAATAAGTAAAATACAATTTTTTTAAAAAAAAACAAAGAATAAGAAGGGAAGCTTAGGGCTGGAGAGATGGCTTAGTGGTTAAGCGCTTGTCTATGAAGCCTAAGGACCCTGGTTCGAGGCTCGATTCCCAGGACCCACATTAACCAGATGCACAAGTGGGCACATGTGTCTGGAGTTCGTTAGCAGTGGCTGGAAGCCCTGGCACACCCATTCTCTCTCTCTCTCTCTCTCTCTCTCTCTCTCTCTCTCTGTCTCTTTCTCTCTCTGTCACACTCAAATGAATAAATAAAAATGAACAAAAAAAAATTTTTAAAAAAAAGAAGGGAAGCTTAGTCCCAAACAGGATGGAGGGAGACAATGAACACTCCAAGGCTGTCCTCAGACCTCCACACGGCCACCATAGCATGAATATGCCCCAACAGACATATATCACACACATCCATACAGATACACAAGCACTAGTTTGAACACTTAAGTAAAATATTACATTTGATGAGTAAACTCATCAGATCACAGGTGTCTGTTATGTTTTTAAAGGAACATACCCACCTTTAACATGGCACTTTTTGTGGGTACCCATGTGTTGACACAGTCAGGCGAATGTAGCTTAACCCACAGGCCTCTGGCTTCCTTTGATTTTTCCAGGCTTCTTTATTTCACTTGCCCAGTTTTTGCTTCTTCATGTGTTTAGAACCTCTCCACAAAGTGATGGGCACAAGCGGAGAGAAAGTGGACCACCCTCACTGCTCACCCAAACTGCTTCTTTTCTGTCATGTGAAAAAGATATGGTTCTGGGCTGGAGGGATGGCTTTGCGGTTAAGGCATTTGCCTGCAAAGCCAAAGGACCCAGGTTTGATTCCCCAGGACCCATGTAAGCCAGATGCACAAGGGGGCGCATGCATCTGGAGTTCATTTGCAGTGGCTGGAGGCCCTGGCATGCCTATTCTCTCGCTCTCTGTCCCTGTTTCTCTGTCAAATAAATAAATAAATAAATAAATAAATAAATAAATAAATAAATAAATAAATATTTTTTAAAAAGAATGATTCTATAGCCACAGAAGATCAAATGCCATTTGAACTGGAAATTCACCTTTGTTCTATGAAGACTGGATTTAACAAATAGTTGTTTTTTGTTGAGCAAAAAGCAAAGAAGAAAAAAGAAATTAAAAAAAAAGAAAAAAAAGCAAAGAAGAAATAGAAATACTTTCTTTATGATAATTTATGATTAGCTTTCTTAAATACCTTAACCTAATTTCTACCTCCACAAGTAAAGTATGTGAAAATATATCAAGAAATAAAATCATCCCATATTAGATTTTCTACGCTAGTCTAGGGATGTTTCAGAGGCACATGTTTACACAAGGAGTCAATAATTTCAGGTATTCTTGAACTGATACTACTAAATATTCCTTTCAGATTATTATGCATTATTAATTATCTCAAGAAAGAAAAAGTCTTGAAGAGTGCTAAGTCTTACAAAATCAGATTTTCTGTGCAGCCTTTTTAGAAGTGAGAGCAAACCATCGCAGAGTGAGAGCCTTACAGTGAACTTTGAGTTCGTGGTTTCTCCTTAAAGGTCAGTAGAAAGAGTGCATGCCACTGTGCAGAGCTGGGAATCGCATTGTCGGTGACATGTCAGATGAAGCCCAGGCAGACAGGATTTGAAATTTTCCAAGAAAATGATCTCCATCTGCTATGTTTGTGAAAGAAATGTAACAGGGTACGAGGGGAAAATTGGGGTAAGCCTAAAGTGCTCGTGAGTTGCTGACCACGGAGAGGGGCGTGGAGGCAGGATGATCACTGGGAGACCTGTCTCATGCTTGAAGGAGTTGCATCCTGTCGAAAGCCCCCACAGCAATTTGAATTTAGCCATATAGCCTTATGATCAAGTTGTTATTCTCTAGAAAGCCAAAACATAGCCAACAAATTAATGTGTCCAATATCAGGATACAGCCTCCACATAAAAAGAGTAACATACGCATGTGTACTTTCCAAATAAGGACTGGAACCATGCTGCATGGATGGAGTTGTCTAAGAGTGGATTTTAATCAAACTAATTGAATGCTTTGAAGTTAATTTTAAGTTCATACTTCTGGTAGATTTTATTTTTCGTAGTACTACATTCAAATAAGAATTGCCGTTGAGGGTTATAACCAACCCTTAATCTCAACAGTTCTTTTTCCTCTGCTCCTTACCTACTCCTTTTTCTTAAAAAAAAAAAAAAAAAAAAGAAGAAAGAAAGAAAAGAAAAGTTAGTTTGGGGCCATGCTATACATCAGAACTGAATAGTTAGGGATTTACTTAAAATTCACAAAGACAAATTCACCAATCTCTATTCATTCAATAGCTCTGACAATAATAATTTTTTTGTTGTTTTTTTTGAGATAAGGTCTCACTCTAGCTCAGGCTGACCTGGAATTCACAGTCTCAGGATGGCCTTGAACTCATGCAATCCTCCTACCTCTGCCTCCCGAGTGCTAGGATTAAAGGCATACACCACCATGATGCCCGGCTGACAATAATAAATTCTAATTATCCTCCCATAACCTCCCCACTGTGCCCCTAAAGACCTCAAAGAGAATGGGCACCTTTTGTGCAAAACACCAAATAATATCATTAGAGGCATGGACGGATTTTTTTTTTCCTACCAATATGATTGTACAAGAGACAGTGGTATCCAGGTGTTAAAACGTTTTCTGTGTTTGCGATACCACAGAGAAGAGGTCGTGGGCAAGCTAAATTTCTATCAGATTCACATCAAATACTACTTCTTAAAGTGAGCAGTTTCCTGAACGGTTCTAGAAAACAAACCAACACCTACGGACAGATTGCTTTGAAGGAGAGAGTCCGAAATAAAAAAGAAAGCCGACAGTAACCTTTACAGAGCATTGACAATGCCTCTGTCCTAGGAACCCAAGCTTCTTTGTGTGATGAGAGAGGAGAGCAGAAGCTGATTAAACATTTAGTTAGTTACTCTTAGTGGCCTTGTTTGGCTCTGAAAACAGAATCAAGTGTCAAAACAAAACTTTCTCTTATGTGTGCCATCATATTACAACATAGAACTTTGTCCTTCCCACACGTGTCCATCTGGGACCTTCTTCTTGTATGTCAAATATTTTAAGTGGCACATTGCTTTAGGCTTTAATCATTGCTAATGAAATTTCTTCACCTGATTCCCTTTGAAATTTCATTACCTTAGGAAAGGATTTTGTCATTAGGTATCAGGTTGTCCCCAAGGCAGAGTAGTGTTAAGTAAATAATGACTTCAGGGCTGGAGGGATGGCTTAGTGGTTAAGGCGTTTGCCTGCAAAGCCAAAGGACCCAGGTTCGATTCCCCAGGACCCACATTAGCCAGATGCACAAGGGGAAGTGCATGCATCCGGAGTTCATCTACAGTGGCTAGAGGCCCTGGCACGCCCATTCCCTCCCTCTCTCTCTCTCTCTCTCTCTCTCTCTCTCTCTCTTCCTCTTTCTCTGTCAAATAAATAAATAAAATAAAACATTCAAGTATATATGACTTCAAGGAGTCAACGCTGGGTGGTACACGGCTATCTGAAACTTCTTTTTATACCTGTAACTATATTCATCTGAGTTCATCCTAAAATCCAGAGAAGGTGATGGAATTCTGAAACTCACTAATCTGGAAGAGCATCTTGGTAGGTTTAAAAATACTTTAAGATGGTGCTTCTCACTTTTGCCCCTGTAGAAAATTTGAGGTTGATCATTTCTTGCTGGGGCAGGGGTAGGAAGGTGGCCTTGTACGTGTTTAGGAGATTCCCTAGCCTCTAGCCTAGCAATGAACGCCTTGTCATCTTACTTCCCTCTAAGTTGAAAGACTTAGAAATGTTTCCAGACATTGCCAATTTGCCCCTCAGAAACGATGACACCAGTTAAAAACCACTGCTTTAAGGCAAACCAAAAGACAAGATGATCCTCTTTGAAATGCCGTTCTGTCGCTTGCTCTAGGTTAACCCCAGCACCTTATTTTGTTGTCGCTATTGAAACCACTGTCGCCATGCTTCCCCAAAGCTGATCTCAAACTCACAAGCTGAAATGAGTGATTTTCCCTGCTGCCTCAAACTGCCAAGCAGCCAAGACGGTAGGCCACCACACCTAGCTATGCACAATGATACTCTGGATACTCCGATCTTTTATTTCTACCCACACGGGACGTTGTTTTTAGTACTTTTGTGTTCATATGATTGTGAAATGGCTCATAAAGTATCCCATCTCTCCATTGTATCCAATCTCCACCTGAAGCTGGTGTGAAAGGATTAAAAAAATATGGTCGCCTGTTCCAAATAGAGAGCTCTTTCAGTCTTTTCCACCCTGTCACTGAGTCATACACTTGCTCCCCTGCAGGTTTCCCAAGTCATGTGGACTCTAAACATGACAAGGTTTCCATGCCCTGCAGCTTCTAACTGGAAGGGCTTCAGGAGTTGTGAAGAAAGGTTGTCCCAGCTCTGTCTGAGGCTAGTTTGAAGTGCGTGGGAGGAGCTAGGAAGAACTTTAAATGCTCCATGGCAATATGTGCTGACTGCCTGAACTCAAATCATGGCAATAGGAACCACTGTTAATTGACTAAATAGGAATGGTTTTATCAATTATTTTTATTTATTTATTTGAAAGCAACACACACACACACACAGAAAGAGGCAGAGATAGAGAAAGAGAGAGGGAATGGGTGCACGCCAGGGCCTCCAGCCACTGCAAAGGAACTCCAGATGCATGAGCCCCCTTGTGCATCTGGCTAACGTGGGTCCTGGGGAATCAAGCCTTGAACCAGGGTCCTCAGGCTTCACAGCTATTTCACACTCCCAAAGGCCACTGTTCCTGATGGGCATCTCTCTTCATACTCCGTATGATTTAATGGAACTTGATCCATCTTTAAAACACAGGTTTATTTCTTCAGGCCCTCCTTATTCCTTTCTCTCCTCAAAATACCTTTTTTTGTTTGTTTCTTTGTTCAATACGTCTTTTCTGCTTTCCCCAGTATTACAGGTATTTACTGTGTTCACTGTGAGTTATTTTTTAAAATCTCATGGTCTCCAGAGAGCCTGAATTATTTCTGTCTGTCTGGGCATCAGCCTTTTCTACTGAGTCCAGACTGACCCTTCTTCTCTGTCCAAAGTGCAAGCATTTCCCAGACTGACTTCACAGGACTTCCCTGAGCTGACATTTAGTGTCATAAGCACCAGTAGTTTCTCAGACCCCCATTGTTTCTTTCATGACACAATGACCTTGCCATTCATAGTTCTATTTCTAAAGCATACTTGCATTATATGGAGCTTTAAAATTCCCAGTGTATCACTTAGTAGGTAGCTGCCTTTCAGAATATTCATGTGCAGACAATAAACCCTTCTTAGTGTGGCTGTAGCCTACAATTGGTTCTCTAACCTCAGAAAATTAGCTTAACCAGGAAAACCAAGTACATCTATTCACTTGAACACAAAACAGAGGTGTGGCATTCCTCTAGGGCCCAGGCTTGTTTGGTGCAAAAATACAGTGAGAGTCTCTTCACTCAACTGACTTCCATAACTTTTTTTTTCAATTTTTTTTTGTTTGTTTTTTTTGAGGTAGGTATCACTCTAGCTCAGGCTGACCTGGAATTCACTCTGCATTCTCAGGGTGGCCTTGGACTCACAGCGATCCTCCTACCTCTGCCTCCAGAGTGCTGAGAGTAAAGGCGTGCGCCACCACGCCCTCAAAAATTGTTTTTATTAACAACTTCCACGATCATAAAAAATATTCCGTGGTAACGCCCACCCTCCCCTTCACCTTCCCCTTTGAAACTTCACTTCCATAACTTTTTAAAAATTAGCCTATAAATGTTTGGATGAGATGCTTTAGAAGAGTCTAGAAGGGGCTTAGAGCCTCTAGATGAGTCATTGTCTAGGTTGTTCTGTATGTTCTGGTCAATGGACTATGAAAGGTTGATGATGGGATATGACACTCATGAGTCACCGTTGACATCAGCTAAGCCATTCTAGCCCAGCTGGACCACATGTGTGAGCTGGAATAGGCCATAAGCACTGGGCTACCTCTTTCCAGCCTCCAGAATGCGGTTCCCCAGGTTTTAGAAGCTGGTTATGAAAGCCATTGTAATGAAGCTCGTAGAACCTATATGGTGGTCAGCTCACAGCTCACTACAGTGCATCCTTTCATGGTTGGCTTTAGTTGTCTGGACTTCTGTGTGCTCTGAGCCTTTCATTATGTGAACTCTGTATCACCTGTCTCCAAAGGCAGAGTATGATCTAGTGGTTCTGCTTGACACTAGCTGTCTCTCTTCCCCCAACTCGAGTGGCTTGACCATGTACAAGTTGGGGTGCACTTTTCTCCTTCCTATGTTGATTGCTGATTCTTCTTACTAGCTAACACTTTTAAAACTCTCAATAAGAATTAGGAATTACTTGTTATCAAAGATTTAATTTGGGGGGCTGGAGAGATGGCTCAGCAGTTAAGGCTCTTGCCTGAGAAGCCTAAGGACCCATGTTGGACTCTCCAGATCCCACACAAGCCAGACGCACAAAAGGTGAGGCAAGTGCAAGGTCGCACATGCCCACTAGGTGGCGGAGGCATGTGGAGTTTGATTGTAGTGGCTGAGGCCCTGGCATACCAATTCTCTCTCTCTCTGCCTAAAATACAAAAAAAAAAAAATAAAAATAAAAAAATTTTATATTCTAGCACGTTACTACATTGCTCTCAATAAAATAGGTGTTTATATCTAAACAACTCTTCTTGGTAAGTTTTCTACTGTTAGAAGTTGTTTGAGGACAGCTGTTGCCTTTAGCAAAAGTTTTATTAATCTATTTTTTTTAAGAAAATAGTGACAAAGTAAAATATCTCTGGGGGAAAGAATGCTACTTGACTGAATTTTTTAAAGGTCAACTTTAAATATATGCAGTCACATAACCTGGTAGCCTTTTTTTGGCTTGTTTGCTTAAACCAATAGACAAATACACCTTTTCTTAGTAAAATAGAAACAAAATGGGATAACAATCACTACCAAAAGCTTCTAAATGGCCTAATTTGCTAAGTAAGTTTTAGTTTTATTTCATACAAACTTATCTTACCTCTATGAAGAATCTGTGCTACATCTCTGACCTGAGCACTTGGAAAATAAGCTCATGTTTCTTTCATTCTCTGTCTCTCTTTCCTAAGTGTGAATAATTCCTTACCAAGCATATCTCTGCATGTACTCTTCATACTGCTTAAGTTTGTTTGCAAGTGTAATTTGCAGTTTTTAGCAGATTTTATTATCATTATTATTATTATTTTTTTTTTTTTGAGGTACAGTCTCACTCTAGCTCAGGCTGACCTGGAATTCACTATGTAGTCTCAGGGTGGCCTCGAATTCACGGTGATCCTCCTACCTCTGCCTCCCGAGTGCTGGGATTAAAGGTGTGCGCCACCACGCCCGGCTTGGCTCTTGGCTCTTACATTCTTTCTGCTACCTCTTCCCTAATAGACCCTGAGCCTTGCTAGCACTTTCTCTATTTTATACACTCTGGGACTCCCTGTCCATGCAATGGTACACCCATACCTAGCTAATCTTATCTAGAAAATCCCTAACAGACATTCCAAGAAATGTGTTTCCACAGTGATCCTAAAGTTGACCAATTTGACAACTAGAGATTAATTATCACATCCTCTGACTAATGCTGATGGGCCAAATAATCCACAATCTAAAGTGACATTCAAGGTATATTGATGCCAGGTATTCTTCATTATTAAAAGAAATACCTGGACTGGAGGGATGGCTTAGTAGTTAAGGTGTTTGCCTGCAAAGCCAAAGGACCCAGGTTCAATTCTCCAGGACCCATGTTAGCCAGATGCATAAGGGGCCTCTGGAGTTCATTTGCATGGCTAGGGGCCCTGGTGCACTCATTCTCTCTCTCTCTCTCTCTCTCTCTCTCCCCCTCCCTCCCTCCCTCTTTCTCTGTCAAATAAATAAAAATAAAATATTTTTTTAAAAAAGCCTGGCGTGGTGGCACACACCTTTAATCCCAGCACCCAGGAGGCAGAGGTAGGAGGATCGCCATGAGTTCAAGGCCACCCTGAGACTGCATAGTGAATTCCAGGATAGCCTGGGCTAGAGTGAGACCCTACCTTGGAAAAAAAAATTATAAAAAAGAAATACCTATTTTTTTTTCTTTTTAACATTTTTTATTGACAACTTCCATAATTGTAAATGATATCCCATGGCAATTTCCTCCCTCCCCCCACCTTCCCATTTGAAACTTCACTGTCCATCATATCCCCGCCCCCTCTCAATCAGATAAGTCTCTGTTTTATTTTGATGTCATCATTTTTCCTCCTGTTATGATGGTCTTGAGTAGGTAGTGTCAGGCACTACAAGCTCATGAATATCCAGGCCATTTTGTGTCTGGAGGAGCACGTTGTAAGGAGTCCTACCCTTCCTTTGGCTCTTAATTCTTTTTTATTTGTTTTTTTGAGGTAGGGTCTCACTCTAGCCCAGGCTGACCTGGAATTCACTATGTAGTCTCAGGCTGGCCTCAAACTCACGGTGATCCTCCTACCTCTGCCTCTTGAGTGCTGGGATTAAAGACATGCACCACCATGCCTGGCTTGGCTCTTATATTCTTTCTACCACCTCTTCTGCAAAGGGCTGTAAGCCATGGAAGGTGTGATAGAGATGTTTCAGTGCTGAGAATTCCTCTGTCACTTTTTCTCAGCACCATGGTGCCATCAGAGTCATCCCAAGGTCACTGCCATCTGAAAAGAGAAGGTTCTCTAGCCAAAAGTGAGAGTAGCATTAATCTCTGGGTATGGACATTAAGAAAAGTGCTTACTGGGCAGTTTGGTGAGCATAGTATATGATTTCAGCCAGACAGCAGCAGACATTACACACCTAGAAATCATGACTACCCCTGTTGTAGGTTTTCAGTATCAGGTATGTATTTCCTCCCATGGAGCAGGCCTCCAGTCCAATTAGAGGGTGGTTGGTTTCCCCCATAACAAACATGCCAGTATTGTACCTGTTGGCTCATTTGTACCTACCTCTTTTTAAAGGTCATATTCTGAAAAAGAAAGGTGCGTTACAAGCCTGAAGTCAAGGATGGAGAGATGGCTTAGCAGTTAAGGCACTTGCCTGTGAAGCTTAAGGACCCAGGTTCAGTTCCCCAATATCCACATAAGCCCAAATGTACAAGGTGGTGCAAGCATCAGGAGTTCATTTGCAGTGACTGGAGGCTCTGGCACACACTTTCTCTATCTCTCTCTCTCTCTCAAATAAGTAAATACATAAAATATAAATAAATAAAGTTAAAGAAACAAAATAAAAGCATGAAATAAATAGTGGATATCAAGGGCATTTCCACTTAGATATTCATTGCAGAGCATGGAAGAATTCCTGTCTTGAAGTGAATTTATATAATTTCTGTCTTGCATCAATGACTGTCATAATGGCTTCACAGGTGGCCCTTGAGATTTGTGTGTCAATTTCTAGGAATTTGGACAGATTTCACCCATCCATTAAAATCATGTGCTTCCAGGAATGTAATCAGGTTGACCTTTAGGTTACACATAAAGCCATCTTATGGCAGACATCCCAGATCAAAGCTGACCGAGTGGCTCATTAGTAGAGAACTGATTTAAATGCCAACACACTACCGACACTTCTTGGCAGCCATATGCCATTGTACCAGTAAATATGTCCTTAACAGTGAATGCAAATGGCAACTCCTCTGACTGCACAGTAAGATCCTTGTCAACGGAGGAATATTAAAGAGTTCTCCATGCTCTTTATATTCTATAATTAAACCTTCATGCTAACATGTATGACTCTTAAGTTCTTGGACTCACATGGGTTATGCTGAATTATTTATTGCTGTATGGCAAATGACATCAGAACTGAGTGGACTAAAACTCCAAGCGTGAACATCTCCCAATTGCCATAGACCAGGACTCTGGTCGCAGCTGAATTGGTGATTTGGACTCAGAACCATTGGTGAGCATGTGGTCAAGGTACCAATAAGAATTTCACATACCTGAAGATGCACCTTGGGTCCCAGATTCAGTTCCAAGATGGCTCTGTTGGACGGAGACTTCAGTTCCTGGCCACATAGACCTCTCTATAGGGCCTAGGAAATATGTTGGGTGTTTTGACAACTATTTTCTCCCAAAGTCAAGGAGACCAAGGTCAAAACGATAGCAGCATTGTATGTCTATTTACTTTTGAGATTGGGTCTCATTCTAGCCCAAGCTACCCTGGAACTCACTCTGTAGTCTCAAGCTGTCCTCAGACTCATAGCAATCCTTCTTCCTCTGCCTCCCAAGTGCTAGAATCAAAGACGTGTGCCACCATAACTGGCAAAAATAGACTTTTATGGTTTTGGTTTTGATTTTTCTAGGTAGGGTCTCGCTCTAGTCCAGGCTGACCTGGGTTTCACTATGTAGTCTCAGGCTGACCTTGAACTCACAGCAATCCTCTTAACTCTGCCTCCTGAGTGCTGGGATTAAAGGTATATGCCTCCATGCCTGGCTATTTATTTACTTGCAAGGAAAGAGACAGAGATAGGCAGAGAGAGAGAGAGAGAGAAAGAGAATGTGTGTGAATGGGCATGCCAAAGTCTCCTGCCACTGTAAACAAACTCCAGATGCATATGGCTTTGTGCATCTGGCTTTATTTGGGTACTGGGAAATTGAACCCTGGTTGCCAAGGCTTTACAAATGAGTGCCTTTAACTGCTGAGCCATCTCTCCAGCCCTATAGTACCTTTTTAGAGCTAGTATTGGAAGTAAATACCACCCTGTCCACCATATGTAACTCACTTGAAGCAAGTCAGTAGGTGAAGGGAGATGAAACAGGCTCCTCACTCAAATGAAGGAGCCTCAGAGGACCACATCAGCAAATTTACCCTCCACAAATAAATACGAGTTCCACATGGCGCTCACACCAAGATATATTAAGAAAAATGGGAAATCAGACACATGCATCTGACAGTGTTTGAGCTATAGGAACATAATTTCTCTAAATAAAAAAGAAATAAAGCAGACAATTGAAGAGGAAAACAGAGTTAACATCTTTGGGGGTATTAAACAGTGTGGTGGTTTGAGTCAGGTGTCCCCCATAAACTTAGGTGTTCTGAATGCTAGGTTCCCCGCTGATGGAGATTTGGGAATTAATGCCACCTGGAGGTGGTGTATTGTTGGGGACGGGCTTATGGGTGTTATACCCAGCATCCCCTTGCCAGTGTTTGGCACACTCTTCTGTTGCTATGGTCCACCTGATGCTGGCGAGGGGCTGATGTTCACCCTTTGCTCATGTCACTGTGTCCCCTGGCATCGTGGAGCTTCCACCTGGAGCCTGCAAGCCAAAGGAAACCTCTTTTTCCCACAAGCTACTATTGGTTGGGTGATTTCTACTGACAATGCAAACCTGACGGCAACAGTTAGCATGCTATACTATATGAGATGGTTATATACTATGTCGTTAGTATGTTATAAAGGTGGGCTTCTTAGAAATTTGTGGGATAATCAGCAGTGTACTATAATCACCCAGTTTTAGCATCGCCATATAGTTCCATATAGCAATTTTGAAATCAGTCACGGCAATAGTATTTACACGGTGAAAATTGATATTCTATTTAACAGTGAGTTCCCCTGAGTATAATTGGACCTGATTTACTGATGAGAAAACTGTGGCATAATAGATTATAATTTATTACTATTTATTTTCTAATAATTTTCTTCTTCTGGTGCCCAGAAAACTAGTAAGGCAGACTCAACTCTAGCATCGAAAGACAAAGCTAGTTTTGTCTCAGTGTGAATGCTGAATTTCAAAGACGATGAATTGCCATACATTGCCCAAACCATTGTTCTTGTCTGTATCAGGATATTGGCATATCTGTGGTGATCTAACTAGCTAATGAGCTAACCACTCATGATTGGGAAATAATTATATCATACTCAGAGACTGAGAAAAGTATTGAAAATTAAAAAAAAAAAAAGCCGGGCATGGTGGTGCACACCTTTAATCCCAGCACTTGGGAAACAGAGGTAGGTGGACCACCATGAGTTCGAGGTCACCCTGAGGCTACATAGCGAATTCCAGGTCAGCCTGGGCTAGAGCGAGACCCTACCTCGAAGAACCAAATAAATAAATAAATAAATGCTAAGTACAGCTCAATTTCAAGTACAAAAACTGTGGAAAGAAAATTTAACATGGGGGGGGGAGGTTATAGTCTGTTAAATAGGAAATTGGTAGAAATTTAATATATGAGATCTTTCTACCTTATTCAAACAAAATGTGAGAATATTTTTTTTAACACTGCACATGTCTTGTATTTTTTTTGTTCTAATTTGACATTCATCCTCCAAATACAATATTCATTACCTCTAGCCTCAGATAAACAGCTTTGAAATATCATTCCCTATTTATGCAATTCTGTCCTATTTTTGCATATACAAAGCATATCCACATTCCCCTGACACACACACACACACACACACACACACACACACACACACACACAGAGTTATGCAGAATTATTCCCGTGCAGACAACTGGCAAACACAAAATGCATACGTTCTCCAAAATAGATGCTCAGGATGTGGTGGCGGGTAGAGAGGGTGGCGAGATTGACTCCTTTGGGCTGCTATCCGCCAACAGTAACCCTAGGAGCCCAACATGATCATATTCAAAGACGACAGACACGTACATTAAGGCACACATCTGAAATCTCACCCCACGCTAGCAATGACAACATGACGGCTAGGTTACCATGGAGACAGAAGCAAAGACACCAGCCACTGACTTGGAATACCAATTAACAGCCAGCACTTCTTTATGTTGCTAAGAATTGATTTCCAGGACCCCTCAAAGGATTGGCTCAGGTTGTCAGACTAATTACCAAACCAACTCCAAAAAATGTCAGAGACTTTAGAATTGTATGGGACTTAAAAAAATTACTTATGAGAATGCATGCCATACTCAAGGTGGTGTTTGTTATCTGTCTTCTCCTTCGCTATTTCTTTTCCCTCTTAAAATAGACCTTAGGCAGAAACCAAGATTTGTTTCTTAATATTTTTATTTTTATACACAGCAAACTAACACTTAAATAAAACCATATTTATTAAGATATTTTTATGTATATCATATATATACATATATATGTATATATATACATATATATATGAATTTACTTATATATCTTTATCTATCTGAAACCATTTGTGTCTATAAAAGTGGTGACATTTTACGAACTAACTACTGCCCAACTTATGAGCTAAATGTGTCACAAATTTTATGGAGTGTCTGAGGAGACAGTTTAGTGGTCAAAGATGCTTTACTTGCAAGGCCTGCTGGTCCAGGCTCAGGCACAGTCACCCATGTAAGAAAATGGCACAAGCATCTGCCATTCTGTTTATAGGAGCTAGAGACCCTGGCACCCATGTGCACGTGTACACACACACACACACACACACACAACTTTCCTGAGGCCTCACACAACTGCTGACCAAACAAACCATGGATTTCTCAGAATCAAGCGTTAAACTATCAGTTAAAATATCAGTTTCTTGCTTGAAGCCTTGTTGTTTTCTGGAGTGTATGATTTAGGCACAACAGAGCTCAGTAAAAAGACACCCTGTCATCTTGACATCCCGAGTACCATCCGATAGCTCGGTAAGCTTGAACAAGGCAGTTCACTCCTCTTGTTCTGTGTCCTTACTGGCTGAGAGCTTTTACTGCACATCTAACCACTCCTCACTACCTCTCTGAAGCCACCCTGTCCCCAAACACCAGCTGCTTTGCTCTAGATTATTATAACTTCCCAACATTGCCACCAGCAAGAATGATCCCAAGAAAACATATGTTAATTCATGACTTTTAAATTATTTCATTTATTTTATTTGAGAGAATGAATGTGAGTGACAAAGAGAAAGAGGAAGAGTGAGAGAGAGGGAAAGAGAGAGCGAGAGAGAAGGAAATAATGGGTGCTCCAGTGCCTCCAGCCACTGTAAAGTCCAGATGCATGCACTACCTTGTGCATCTGGCTTACGTGGGTACTGGGGAATCAAACCTGAGTCCTTAGGCTTCACAGGCAAGTGTCTTAACAGCTAAGCCATCTCTCCAGCCCAGTTCACGACTTTTTTTGATCCTATAATTCCAATTGCTTAGAATTATAGTAAGTTTAAATGAAATATTACCTTAATGACACTCAGTATGGTCCCAAACACAGTAAACATTTACTCACAGAATGTTGACTGAGTTGCTGTTTTTGTGTGTGGCACTGGGGTATTGGGGGGTGGGGGCTGTGAACAGTACTTAGAGCTATTAGATCTATCTCCCACCCTGTGGAGGTTCCCTGGAAGTATCAAATTTGCTGATTGTGGTAAGTTCTTTTTTAAATATATTTATTAAGCTATGTACAAGGGGAAAGAGAGAGAGAGAGAGAGAGAAAATGAGCACACCAGTGCAAACTTATTCCACATGTAAGCACCACTTCGTGCATCTGGTATTGGGGACTCAAACTGTGGCATCACCAGGCTTTGCAAAGCAAGCGCCTTTACCCACTGAGCCACACCTCCAGCTCCCTGATTGTCCTTAAGTTCTAAGAGAAAAACCGAATTCATGGGATGGGCAAGGGACAGAAGAGACCAGGCAAACAGGACATCTATGCAATGACATCGCTGTGAAGGTTGACCCTGGACTAAAGATGTGATAAGGGAGAGACACTGAGCCATGTTAGTACCTGAGAAACAGCACCCCATGGGAGAGCTCAGCAGGGACTAAGGTAGAACAAGCAAGTAGAGGTAGATGTGTACATCACTCAGGGCTTGTGGATCAGAGAACCACCTTTAGCTCTTCTTATTCCAGACACAAGAAATCACCCAAATAACCGGGGAGGGTTCAATCTTGGTATAATTCTTCGGGCTGCTAGTGACAAGTCAGGAAGCTATTGTTGTTACCAAAAAAAAGGCCTGGGGATGTGGGGTATCATGGTGGTGTTTTGAAGTGATCCAGAGCATCATGGTGGTGTTTTGAAATGATCAGACGCTTGGCAAACGCTTTGGGAAATGCTAGCTAGCTAGCATAGGAATCGCTGGCTGACTTCAAGTTCTGACTTGAAGCTGAATTCATTGTGAGCTTAAATAAACTAATTAATTGTTTGTGACCAATCAATTCAGGATAAGCAATAAGCCTGCTTTTGTGGTAGTGACTGACAACACTCCAATTTAAAAATGCATCGGTCCCTGGTTCATCCGTTTCGATTTTTAACATCAATATTTGACCAGGATGCTATAAAAATTACATGAGTAACATGAAAACTATATAAATATTTGATTGAAAGTCACAAAGTAAAATCACTCCTGTAATGGGAGATTGTTATTCTTATGCCTATTGCCTAAAGTTTATAAAATAAACAATATTAAAACTTTGAAGAAAGTCAATGAAATTTAAGAAAGGGTATTACTTTGGGATGGCTCTTTAACAATATGCAATGTAGGTATGCCACTGTCTTTTCAAATAAAGTTCTGAATATGCAATTAATTATAAAGTCACTATGAGGATTTTTTTTTTTATTTCTCAAAACATTGCCTCCTCCTGATAGTGAGTAAGAATGTTCTCTGTTCTCTTGGCTGAAAGAAAATTAAGTACCTAAAAATTGTAACACCCTAAACTGGGCGTGGTGGCGCACGTCTTTAATCCCAGCACTCGGGAGGCAGAGGAACGAGGATCGCTATGAGTTTGAGGCCAGCGTGAGACTACAGAGTGAATTCCAGGTCAGGCTGGGCAAGAGCGAGACCCCACCTCGCAAAACCAAAAGAATGATAATAATATTCCACTTTCATACTTGGTTGAGAACTGTAGAAGTGCTGGGGAGATAGTGTGATGGGTACAAACGCTTCTTGGGCCAACACAGGCCTGGCCTGAATTTGATCACCAGCACTATATATAAGACAGAACATGCCCAGGCCTACCTGTGACCCCAGAACTGGGGGGGGGGGTGAAGATAGGCGAATCACAGTGGCTCACAGTGACACAGAACGATGCAGATGAGAGACAGAGAGAGAGAGAGAGAGAGAGAGAGAGAGAGAGGAGAGAGAGAATGGGTGCGCCAGAGCCTCTATCCACTGCAAACGAACTCCAGACGGGTGTGCTACCAGCCAGTGCACCTGGCTTACGTGGGTACTTGGGAATTGAACCGGAGTCCTTAACCTTCTCAGGCGAGTGCCTTAATGGCTAAGCCATCTGTCTAGCCCTTCTTCCCACTCTTAAATGACCTTTGCACTTCAACGGCCCAAGTCTTCATGGGCACTTGCAATGCATTGCTAAGAGGTTAAAATGAACAAAAAGGATGGAAAAACATGGGTTGGGAAAGGGCAGAAATAGCTTATTTAAAGGGAATGTGGACGGTACTGCTGCCCTCCATTTAAAAGATACTCCTTCCCTTTGAAGTCTTGAGATATCTCTCAAGATACCTCGATGATTTGATGAGAAGGTGTGGTGAGGGACTGAGTTTTCTCTTACCACCAGAGGGAGGGGACAGAGAAGACCCTGGTATGAAAAGGCTGTGTGCTATTCCTGGTTGATGAGAGAGTAGCAATGAAGTTGAGAAGATCCTTAAAGAAAACTGGGTTTAAATAGCCTGTGAGAGGGGCTGGAGAAATGGTTCAGTGTTTAAGGCACATACCTGCAAGGCTGAAGGACCCGAGTTTGATTCCCCAGTACCCATGTGATGTTAGATGTACGAGGTGGCACATGTGTCTGGAATTTGTTTACAGAGGCTGGAGGCCCTGGCATGCCAATCTTTCTATCTGAATCTTTCCCTCTGTAACTCTCTCTCTCTCAAATAATAAATAAATAAATAAGATATTTTAAAAATATTGTCAGAAAAGTACAATTGTGGCTCTAAAAATAAATCAAGGCCTGGAGAGATGCCTTAGTGGTTAAGGTGTTTGCCTGCAAAGCCTAAGATCCTCGGTTTAATTCCCAAGGACCCACACAAGCCAGATGCACAAGGGGTGCATGCAGCTGGAGTTTGTTTGCAGTGGCTGGAGACCCTGGAACACCCATTCTCTCTCTCTTTCTCTCTTTCTCCCTCTCTCTCTCTTGCTCTCAAATAAATACATTTAAAAAAAAGAAAGCAAGTTCTTAGTGATCAAGAAATTCATATTTCATGAGTCTCAGTTTGTGGTCTGAGATCCACATATATAAATGAAAACAATGACTCAGAAAAAAAAAAACACAATCACTAATTCAACTACAAGCCTGAAATAATCCTTTCCCACAGCATTTGTGGTATCTCGTTTCATTTTGTGGAACACTTGAATCCGCCACCATCATAATTAGATGACAAGTTGGATCTCTTCAGACCTTCCTTAGTCTGGTAGTAGGGAAAACACACACCTTCCTTGCATAAAGGAGACTTTGCCTGGTGGTGCTTTGAAGATACACTGAGTCTTATGTTTGAAGTGGGCTTCTGATAGGAATAATTAAGTGGTATAGATATCTGCTTTTTTTCATTTTTATTTACTTATTTGAGAGTGGCAGAGACAGAAAGAGGCATATAGAGAGAGGGAAAGAGAGAATGGGCGTGCCAGGGCTTCCAGCCACTGCCAACGAACTCCAGATGCGTGCGCCCCTTTGTGCATATGGCTAACATGGGTCCTAGAGAATTGAGCCTTAAACTGGTGTCCTTAGGCTTCACAGGCAAGCGCTTAACTGCTAAGCCATCTCTCCAGCCCCTTTATTTTTTATTTTATGGGGGGGGAGAATTGGTATGCCAGGGCCTCCAGTAAAATTCCACTGCAGATGAATACCAGAGGCATGCGCCATTGGATGTAGGGAGTTGAACATGGGTCCTTAGGCTTTTCAGGCAAGTGCCTTAATCGCTAAGCCATCTCTTCAGCCCCTGCTTTGTTTTTAAACAATGTTTTTGTTTCCATATGAAAATTGGCTGGACAGATATTGCGTGTAGGTATATACAATTGTGGCTTTGGCAAATGATCCAACAAAACGCAAATGTGATTGACAAAAGTCCTGGAAGTTCTTCATGATCAAGTGACCAGGTTCTCAGCCAGCCACAGTATTGGTAGAAGTTAAAAAGCAAAAGGTCTGGGCTGGAGAGATGGCTTAGCGGTTAAGGCACACAAGCCAGAAGCACCAGGTGACACCTATGTCTGGAGTTCATTTACAATAGTTGGAGGCCCTGGTATGCCCATTCTCTCTCTCTCTCTTTCAAATAAATAAATAAAAGAATTTTTAAAAAGAGGTTAAAGGAGAATCTGCAAGCAAGATTTCCCTCTAACCTCTCCTCCTCTTGAGCTGGTATGTTGAAAACAGTTGAGTGTTCTAGTTAACATATTTTATAGGTTAGTTTGCTTAAATTCTCTTTGCATCACCCTCTCAACTGGAAATATCACAGGAAATATTATATAGCCAAGTAGAAATCAGGAGACTGCTGTTAACAGAGTGGTGGAGAGGAGAATTTCCAGAGTTTTACTTCATACTAATACATGAATATACTTGGCCTCTTAAACAGGCAGGTCAGTATAGTGGCCAAGTGCAGAAATTGTATAGACAGTTCTCTGGGCTCCAATCTCAACTGTACCCCTCAGTAGTTCACAGGAGCCCTGGGCAGTTGTGAAATACCCTATATGTCTCAGCGTACCCCTCAGACTAAGTAGTCAGGCTATAAGTACCCATCTCACAGGCCTGCCTAAGAATTATAAAGATTAGTATGTGGAAAGTGCTTAGAACAGAGACAAGCACATATGTAATGCAGTGTGAACACTGTTATAATTGTCCATGAAACAAATAGACAATGTGGTCTTGACTCTCCTTTTATAAGAACGGTGATAAAAACAATGATCCTTGTAAATATTTGAATATATGCATATGTGTGTGTGTGTGTACAAATAAATATATAATGAATCTTCACTATGTATCAGACACTGTTGTAAATAATGCATGTATTTTAAATCATCCAGTATGGAAATGATATATCTAATAACATATTTCCTATTAAAACAGGACAAAATAAAATATGGTCCATTATTCAAATACATATATATATTTTTTAATGTACTTGTTTTTACCACTTGCTGGGTTGCTAAGCTCCTGAGAAATGTGTAAAGTTTCAAACCATGGAGGAAAAAGCAATTTAAGAACATTATTTTAATACAGTACTTATGTGCTATATTGAGTTACCTATTACAATCTGGCCTTCTCATTGTTCAGGACCAGTGCAATACAGTGTCCTTAAGTCCCCAGGAAGTTAGTTTAAACGTAGATTAACTAAGGGCCAGACTGGATCAAAACTAATTTAGGGTCAACTCGTTAATTTAAACAACCTTACATACCCAAACCCAAAAGTTATTCCTATTGCCTTTGTTCTCCCTCTCATGTTAACATAGTTAGCAACTTATATCACCCTGGATCTGAAATAAACACTAATTAAAGAATTTTTTGTTGCTGTTGTTTGCTTTATAGGTAGGGTCTCGCTCTAGCCCAGGCTGACCTGGAACTCACCATGTAGTCTCAGGGTGGCCTCGAACTCACGGCGATCCTCCTACACTTGCCTCTCAAGCCTTCACTTTGAAATGTGTTCCCACCTGGTTCTATAAAAAGCCACCTGGGTGGGTGGGGGGTAGCTCCTAAGACATTGCCGGGGTCAATATTTGCCTCTATTCTAGTGGACGCGTCTCTCGCATATAAATCCCTTTGCAAATATAGCTCACAATTGTCAATAAAGAGCGAGGGAAATGAGTTTCTGTGGAGAAAACAGAATTGTTTGCTTATTCCCACAGATCCGGCCATTCTGTGCCCTCTGCTCGTTGGCACGCCTTGACAGCTGGCCATCCTGGAGTGGACAAAAACATTTCCCCCTGGCATGTTCTTTTCGCTGGCCTGCGTTGAGCAGAGGCCAAGTTCATTTATAGCTATTTCAAGGGCAGGACTTGGGATTATTTCAAGGGCTCTCACAACATTCACTTTTCCAAGGCAGCGCGGCGTGATACACAATCTTGGAGGTCTCAGCGGTGAATCCTACCACATCCCTACAAGCTGAGCAAATGTTTGCAGTTATAAAACACACACTCTTACCATGGGGAAGCCTTCGCAAAACAACTAGAGAAAGAAGAAAAAAGTCCACTTTCTCCATTTCCTTAAGCATAAACTTCCCCACAGTGCGCTCAGGTTTCTTGACAGCACAAGGAGGTTAAATAAATGTTGCAAACAAACCATTGGACTAGCTGGGCTGGATTTTTGACTGCCTTCCAAAGCCCAGTACAGCGTCTTTCTAATGTGTCCCTTTTTAATCCTAGTGTATTAAAGCAGTTAGTAAACATTAACTCACAGGTGCTCTTAAAAGTCTTTCTGGGTGGTACATGGCTAGTTTATGAGTGGGAAAGTGTGTCTGCAAGCGTTCCCTCTGGAGATCATGTGAAATACCAGGCCATATCATGTTCACATGGACTTGTCACCACGTCTTGTGAGAGGTCGGCTGCCTGGGTCAAAGCCCAATCCCGTCAATGCTCAAAGAGCTTTTGTTGAGTGAATGAAGCGAGGTGTTATTAATGCGATCTTTACACTTTGGGTTTCATAGGTGTCTCCTAAAGTCTGAATCAGGAACCTTGCTGTTTGGGGTTCAATTTAATAGATTAAACAAAAGCTTAGGGCCCAGAGAGGTTGCTTAGTGGTTAAGGGCACTTGCTTGCAAAGCCTGGAGGCCAGGGTTTGAATCCCCAGTATGACGTAGAGCCAGAGGTACAAAGCGGTGCATGCATCTAGAATTTGATGACAGTGGCAGACCCTGCCATACTCATCCCTCCTCTCATTCTCTGTCTCTGTCTCCCTCTAGCCCTCTCCTCTCCTTGCAAACAAAAAATAAATTTTAAGCCAGGCGTGGTGGTGCAAGCTTTTAATCTCAGCACTCGGGAGGCAGAGGTAGGAGGATTGCCATGAGTTTGAGGCCACCCTGAGACTCCATAGTGAATTCCAGGTCAGCCTGGGCTAGAGAGAAACCCTACCTCAAAAAAACAAATAATAATAATAGTAATAAGAAATTTTAGCCAGGTGTGGTGGTGCAAGCCTTTAATCTCAGCACTCGGGAGGCAGAGGTAGGAGGATTGAGTTTGAGGTCACCTGAGACTACATAGTGAATTCCAGATCAGCCTGGGCTAGAATGAAACTCTACCTCAAAAAATAAAATAAAATAAAATAAAATAAAATAAAATAAAATAAAAATCAATAAATGAAAATTTAAAAAATTTAAGGGATAGACAGATGACTTAGTGGTTTAAAGGCAAAAGCTTACAAAACCTGATGGCCTGGGTTCAATTCCCCAGTATTCACATAGAGCCAGATGCAGAGCGGTACATGAATCTGGAGTTCATCTGCAGCGGCAGGAGGCCCTGGAACACACCCATTTTCTTTCTCTTTATCTCTCTCTCTCTCTCCTTCCCTATTTCTCTCAAGAAAATTATTTATTTATTTATGAAGTATTCTAAAGGTTCATTTGAAACAATTTTTCTGAAAATGAAGATTTTTGCATGTCCTTGGAATAAGAATTCTATTTTTATTTAATACTGGTTGAGTAATTTCTAACCAATTTCTTCTCTATCCCCTACACATTTTCAACACTTTCTTCATATTAGCAATCATTGGCTACAAACCTAAGAGTTCAAAATCCTCTAAAACTAGTGTTAACCATCTTTTCTTTTTAAAAGATTTACTTTTATTTATTTATTAATTACAGACAGAGAGACGGAGGGAGAAAGAGAGAGCGAGAGTGAGAATGGGCACACCAGGGCCTCCAGCCACTGCAAACAAACTCCAGATGCATGCGCCCCCTGGTGCATCTGGCTAACGTGGGACCTGGAGAATCGAACCGGGGTCCTAAGGCTTCACAGGCATGTGCCTTAACCGCTAAGCCATCTCTCCAGCCCAGTGTGAACCATCTTTAAAAAAAAAAATGTGTTGCCCTGGCTGGAGAGGTGGCTTAGTGGTTCAAGCCCTTGCCTGCAAACCCTAAAGACCTAGGTTCAATTCCCATGCAAACCCACACAAGCCAGATGCACCTGGTGGCTCATGCGTCTGGAGTTCATTTGCAGTGGCTGGAGGCCCTGGTGTGCCCATTCTCTCTCTCTCTCTCATAAATAAATAAATAAATAAATAAATAAATAAATAAATAAATAGTTACCCTTTAAGCACATAGCCAATGAACAAGGCGTGCTGGTGGCCTGAGGATCCAGCTACTTGTCACTTCGGTCCTCTTTTGCTTTAAGTTCCTTTGGTGGTCTAAACTTCAACTGGACGTGTGGTCCTTACCAGCCCCAGCCACTAGGTTTTTGTTTGGTTTTGTTTTCGTGCCACAGGCTGTGTTTGATGCTACGAAGCCCATCTCTGTGACAAGCATGGCTGAAACTCTCAAAGGGCGACACCTAATCCACGTGCCTCGTAGAAACAAAGACTTTGGGTGTGAAATTTCAGGACCTGGTGTCCATGTTTAAAATTTCACACTCACTGTAAATATATACCCAGGTGTCCTACAGAGGAATTAACAGCAGCCCCTGCTCTGTGTTGCTTCGCGGCGCCACTCCTCCCTTCCCCACACCCTGAGGACCCACGCTTGACTCTAGAGCCACCCCTCACTCTCACCTTTGTTCTCAAGCCCACCCCAGTTTGCATTTTACCCCTCTGTGCCCTGCTTTTATTTTTTGAGATATGAACTCAGTATATAGCCAATGTTGGCCTCCAGTTTGCTCTGTAGTCACTTTGTGCATCTGGCTTTGTGTAGGTACTGGGAATCAGACCTACAATTCTGTACCTTCCTGCCTCAACCTCCAAGTGGTATGACTATAGCTTTGTACCAGAAAACCTACAGAAACAAAACTTTTTGGAATAAAATATTTTTCTTCAGTTATTGGAAGTAGAAATTGCTTAGCCAGAGCTGTGAATCTTTCATAACACATGGCATAACATGTCACATTTGGGAGATGTAAAACAAAAATGGTAACTATAAGTGTTTTAACAGGGATTCTCCTGATAATTTTCGGTTGTTAGCCTGGCCTGTGGAAGATTGGGTGTTTGGGATCCTGGGCTGAGTCAGGATAGAATCATTAAATACTGGGCTGCAGAGTGGGCTCAGCAGTCATAGACGCTTGCTTACAAAGCATGTGGGTACAGGTTCGATTCCCAGTACTGACATAAAGCCAGATGCACAAACCAGCACAGGTGTCTAGAGTTCATTTAGAGTTGCAGAAGGCCCTGGCATACCCACTCTCTCTCTCTCTCTTTCTATCTCTTTCTCTCATATAAATGAATAAAATATTTTAAAGAAAATACTGTAATACCTACATAGCTATTAGGTATATGTGTTACAAGGTGCTAGCAATAATCAAGTAGCTGCTTCAAAATGCAATGACTTTGTATTTATAGCCAAGGCCACGGGTTGTTGCTTTCATTTATAACCTGTCATTTGTTTGAAGAAGGGAAAATAGTTTCTTTCTTTCTTTCTTTCTTTCTTTCTTTCTTTCTTTCTTTCTTTCTTTCTTTCTTTCTTTCTTTTAACTAGTTATGTACACAGTGAATACAGTCATGTTGGTACCATTGTTAGCCTCCTCCCAGCCCTCCCCCCTCTACAGGGACCCTCCTCATTGGGGCAAGGGACATTGTGGGGTTATGGGTAAGAGGCGATGTCTTCTGTGCATGATGACCCAAAGTGTGGCTCTAACAACGTTTCCACCTCCTCCTCCATGAATTTCTCTGAGCCAGGTTGAGTTTGTTTTAGGTCTATTCAGTGATGACGTCTTGGAAGCCTCTGTGTCTCTGGATGTCTGGTTTGGTCGGAGTTGAGTGTTCTCTGTGTCGATCTCCTTCACCCTTGTGCTGGTACCATGAAAGCATTAAATAAAGACTTGGGAACTCTGCGCCGAGTGGCAATGGTACCTATGGCAAGGAATAGATCGAGAACCCACAGATCCCTTCTCCTTAAGACAAAAACGATCACCTGTCAACCCTCAATTGTAAGAAGTGGAGAATGGAGGAATCTATCCACCCCTTTTTTTGTATGGCATGCCATCTTCTGTTTCCTTCCTCAAGACACGAATTTCACAGCCGGCCAAATTTGGAGAGTCAACATTGGGAATAAGTTCACTTTCATAGCATACTGACAAATATGAAAAATTAGATTAGCCTACTTTCATTAAACTGTTAAGTGCTGATGATCTATAATCACAAATATATGCACCTCATACTGACTATTGAAACTGTTACTATACACATATCTCAAATGAATAAATACAAAATAATATATATATATATATATATACATATATATATATATGTATATATATATATATATATATATATATAATGTCCAAGTTAAACACACTGGCATGAGCCTACCATTCCAGCTACGTGGAGACTGAGGTGTGAGGCTCACTTGAAGGCAGGAGTTTGAGATTAGCCTGGGTCACACACTGAGATACTGCCTAAAAGAAAAATCACCAGTTTTATTTATTTATTTATTTATTTATTTATTTATTTATTTATACTAAGACTCTGAGAATGGACTTCCTTTCTGGCTCAGGTTTAGAGTCTTACCGGTGTTGAATTCCTTTCCATTTCCCCACTTGAAGTCACTGGGCTCGCTTAGCCCTTGGACCTCGCTTCGTTCTGCTCATTCCACTGCAGGTGCTGACGAGCTCTCCGGAAAAGCTCTTATCAGAGGTCATGTGTCTCATGCCTGGGGAAGTCTCCGGTGGCATGGGGCTCACACTGCTTCAGATGACGTGCAGGCATGACACCTATCAATTGTCTAGAAATCATTTGGGAAGAGTGCTTGAGAGGTAATCCTGTGATGATGTGGAATTCTACAGAGGCCATAAAGTGATTCCACAGAAAGCTGTTTATTCTTGAGAGTTCAAGCGCAGCACGATGCTTTGTCTGGATTTTATAGAGTGTACCAGACGCCAGTAGGACATCTGAGCGAGGTTCTGATAATCACTGTGACATGCATTAAGCTTCAGTGCCTGCTCTCCGGCTTTTGTTAACTAAATTGTAGATGCTCAAACCAGTAGACATTGGGGTGTCTATATTCCTATCTTCTCATCTTAGGCATTCATTTCCCTTAAAATAATTCCCCAGCCTCTCTCATTTATCTGTGTCTGAATTTACCACAGGGCTTTGATTTCCTTAAGACATATCAGTCCCTGTTTGAAATAGTAAAAACTTCATTTCTGCTCTACCTGCTACCCCAACCAACTGGGACCAAATCCCAGTATTCCTTGTCCTCCTGTTACTAAGGACTCATCAAAAGTTGATACAGGGGGCCTGAAGAGATGGCTTAGCAGTTAAGGTACATGCCTGCAAAGCCTGAAGACCCAGGGTCGGTTCTCCAGGCCCCACATAAGCCAGATGCACAAGGTGGCACACGCATCTGGAGTTTGTTTGCAGTGGCTGGAGGCCCTGGCGTGCCCATTCTCTCTGTCTCTGCCTCTGTCTTAAATAAATAAATAAATCTTTAAAAATAAAGTTGATACAGGGTATAAACACATGATGTTTAGGTACCAAAACATGATGTATCCATATGAAATGTGGTCATAACAATAATGATAATAATAAAAATAGTTTTTTTAAGTTGATACAAACAGGGTTTTTGTTCTTGAACAGAAATTTAATTAGTGCAGGTTTGCACTAACTGGAAAAAAAAATCTCAGAAAGGGGGTGTGTGGGATAGGAGAAATGCTCCCTCCTTTATTGATAATTTCTGTTTTTCTTCCTTTAATGATTTATAAATTATGGTTTTAATCCTCTAATTTTTTTTGTTTGTTTATTTATTTATTTGAGAGCAACAGACAGAGAAAGAGGCAGAGAGAGAGAGAGGGAGGGAGAGAATGGGCGCGCCAGGGCTTCCAGCCTCTGCAAATGAACTCCAGACGCGTGCGCCCCCTTGTGCATCTGGCTAACATGGGTCCTGGAAAATTGAGCCTCCAACCTGGGTCCTTAGGCTTCACAGGCAAGCGCTTAACCGCTAAGCCATCTGTCCAGCCGTAATTTTAAGGCTACTCTTGGTGGATGGTACTATTTCTTTAAATGATCCCTCCATAACTACTTCATAAAAGGCGCATCTAAAAGGGGCTAGATGGGGAAGCAGGGCACCAGTTTTCTGGTCTTGCTGAATTGGATGTATGTCTACCACCCGCCCCCGTGACAGATGTAGAGTTACTCTGCTTGACGCCAGCCCTAGCCTCTTTATCTGTCCAGGAAGAGGCTGACCTCGAAGCTGTGAAGTCTATGAAGTCAAACCAGGATCAGAACAGAAACAGGAACTTCTCTGAACTTGAGAATCGGAACGAGTGAGTCTCCAGTATCTACTCACCTGCCTACAGCCAAGTAAGTAAATGATGGCTGGAGCTCTTGGCCTTCCATCACATTGAGAGGGGCAGCGAGGCAGTGATGCAGAAACACGGGGGGCGCCCGTGATGCTTTTGACTACATAGACAAGCCTCATCACTCAGAGTGATGAAACCAACTGGAAATGGATGCAGAATACTCACGTATCAGGCGATTAGTGGCGCTTGACTCAAATGGGGGAAATAGAAAATGTGACTGTGGCGAAGGCAGTAAAGGAGTGTTACTGAGTGTTAGATACCCTCCGATGTTCTTGACAAGTCCTTGCACGTTCACTTAGTGTGAACACAAACTTTGCGTGAAGCTTCTGGGCGGTCAGCACCCATGGGCCAAGTTACCATCAAGGGGCTTTACATACAGTGATCTTCGATTTGTCTACTGATACTTTCTTTTACTAAATATTTTATTTTGTCACTTGCAAGGAGAGAGATAGAGAGGGAGCCCTTCCTCCTTTCTCCAAGTCAGCCTGAATCCATCTTATGTTGACATCTTCCTGGGTCTTCCTCTCTTTATTCCTCTTTCATATTTAAGAACTCTGTGACTTTATGGAGAATCATTAATACACTCCAGTACAATAAAAATAAAAATTTTTAACAAAATGAAAGGAAAAGGGGCTGGAGAGATTGCTTAGTGGTTAAGGCACTTTCCTGCAAAGCCAAATGACCTAGGTTGGATTCCCCAGGACCCAAGTAAGCCAGATGCACAAGCTGACACATGCATCAGGAGTTCGTTTGCAGTGGCTGGAAGCCCTGGCATACCCATATACCCATTTTTTCTCTCTCTCTCTCTCTCTCTCTCTCTCTCTCTCTCTCTCTCTCTGTCTCTCCCCCCCTCTCTCCCTCTTTTCCTCTCTCAAATAAATAAATTAAAATAAATTAAAAAAAGATAATCCAATAAAGTCTCCCTATTTGAGTTCAGCGGATTAACAAAGTGAACTACATTTCCCTAGACACTCATTTTAAATTATATCCCTTGCAATATCCAAGGGTGTTGCCTTTGGAAATACAATAGCATCAAATAATAAGTAGAAGTTGCTAGGAGACTAAACCTGCCTCCTTCTCCAATGGATGCCTCTCCTCAGTAGAATTCTTTGATTTCATTAACTACCCAGTGAAGTAATATATTGGAATCAGATCCCTTGAAGGGAATACCTCGGCGGGTCATGGGACAGACTACTCATTGTGTTTACTTAGCTCAGTTGAAACGTCTACTCCCTGACTCCCCTATCTGAACTTTGCATATTATTCCACAACCAACTTGGGCCATTCTACGAGACTATGTAGTCTCAGGCCAGCCTCAGATTTATTTCAGGCCCAAAGGGGGGTCTCTCTTCTCCAAATGCCTATCAGAAGATATGCATTACCTGTTCTATAATTTTGCTTATAACTCTTCTCTTCCATTACTTGCCATTACTTGATCATCACTGATGTGGTCATTAAGTTCTCTTTGCTGTGAAAATTGAGCAATCCTACCCTTAACTGCTCATCACGACCATTCGAGTTTCTTCTGTTTGCAGAAGATAAAATGCAGGATCAGGAGAAGAAATTTGGGACCTTGGCTTAGACAGCTCAAAAGTGGGAGAATAAGAGTTGGAACCATAGTCTGTGTGACGCGGGTTTGATGTTCGTGTTCCCATCTGCCTGGAGGATGCTTTTTTGGTTATTTCCATAGCAACCACCATAGACTTAACCATAGGGCAGGAGCCCTGTACACCTGTGGAAAGAAAAAAGTGTCATTACCAAAGTCAATGGCACTAGCTTCGTTTTCTTTCAGGGGTGAAGATAATCGTGTAACATGTTGAGGACCTGTTTTCACTTTGTGTCTGTCCATGTCTGCTTGATTGTTTGGGAAGATTCACTTTTGTGAATCCCCCTCACAGGTTTGGAAAGATGACTGCTACACAGGAAGTCATCCAGCAGAAATAAGGTGGCCAGGGGATTATCAGTGCCTCTAACCACAGAAGTTACCTAGTTTCTGATGTCCAACTGGTTGTTGCTAAAACAATTCCAAATAATTCCACTCAAAGGAGTGGTGTGATTGTGTGTATCTTACCACGGGCCTGCTTCCTGCTCTCAGCCAGCCCCTTGGGGGAACGAAGGGCTGGTTCACAGGGCCCCACCCTAGTATGAAATTCCACAGCACTTACACTTGTGTTTGATGATAATAATTAAGGATTTAAAAGGGCTCTTCAGTACTGACAGATGATGCGTTTTATTAGCCGTGCAGCAACGTGTCATTTCTTTCGACAGAACATTTCCTAGCGTACAGATCGCGAATCTGTATTTTGCCCAGAGGGGTAAAGACACACTCAAAGGTCATTGTTTACACATGCATGGTCTCAAGTGGATTCTGGGGGCGCACACAGAAACCCTCCTAGGACCCGTGTGGACTGCAGGGGAGCGCTGAACTCCGGGGCTTTCCCTTTGGTACTGCCACTTGAGGTGACTCAGCCATGCTCAGGCTTGAAGAAGCAAATGAGATGACGTGAGAACCAGATTGTGGGGTCTCTGATTCGTAAACAGCTTTGGGACGAAGACTTATAGAAACCAGCAGCAGTGAGAACAGGGGCCTGGGGAATACTTCCTTCTTCTTCTTTTTCTTGTTTTTATTTTATTTTCCAAGGTAGGGTCTCACTCTAGTCCAGGCTGACCTGCAACTCACTATGTAGTCTCAGGGTGGCCTCGAACTCACGGCGATCCACCTACCTCTGCCTCACGAGTGCTGGGATTAAAGGTGTGCGCCACCATGCCCGGCTTGTTTTTATTTTTGCTTCTCAAGGTAGGGTTTCACTCTAGCCCAAGCTGACCTCAAATTCACTATGTAGTCTCAGGCCAGCCTCGAGTTCTGCTTCCTGAATGCTGGGATTAAAGGTGTCCACCACCCCACGAGAGAGAGAGAGAGAGAGAGAGAGAGAGAGAGAGAGGGAGGGAGGGAGGATGAGAATGGGCACACCAGAATCTTTAGCTTCTGCAAACAAACTCCAGACTCATGCACCACTTTGTGCATGTGGCCGTACGTGGGTACTGGAGAGTTGAATTTGGGTTAGGCTTTGCAGGCAAGTAACCACTGAACCATCTCTCCAGCTCTGGGGAAGACTTCTTGGTCTTATTTACACATCCTGTCATCTTTCTGTACCCGGTGCCTGGCACAGAGAAGGGATCAGTGGCCTGGATGAAGATGTCGCACAGCTCTCTAGCTCTAACATCTCCTCTAGAACCGACGTTGCTGGTGCCAGAAGGAAGGGGAACTGGAAAGCGGACACGGTCGTTATCATTGTCACCCTAAACCCTGGTCTTTACCCACTTCGCTTGCATCTTCCAGTCCAGTTCTCTGGGGAGGATGCAAAATCTCTTGTGGGAGATTCTGCCGGCTTGGTTGGGATCCAAGATGCTTTCAGTGGGAACCTTCGCAGGGTGAGGCTTTCCATGTCCTCAGCCTTCTGCTGTGGCTAGTTTGGCAGTTTAACACCACAGCTTTTCAGCCCACATGCCTTCACACTCCGGGGCGAAACAAGAAAGGATGACTGAAATAGTTATCCCTCAGCATGGGGCCAGGCAGGCCTGGGGCATGGTAGTCTGTTTTCCCACACGCCAGTCCCAAATAGCTTCCGGGCATTAGCTGTATGTCCTGTTGTCTCCAGCTGGTCATATAATGCGTGCCCTGTTCTGAGGATGCCATGGGTTCAAAGATGCATGGGCATTAGGCCCCTGATACAAAAGTGGCCCTCCATCGTGGACTGCTTTTTGCTAATGTACATCAGACATGGTGACTAAGCTTTTGGAAAATGTGGCATTCTGATCCAGTCTACATGAGGCCTCACAAGTTGATCTGAAGAAACAACAGAATCTGAATGGGCATTGCATTTGTTAAATTAGACTGGCCATTTGTAGAAATGACTCACCAACTCGGATAATTTACTTCTCCTTAAAACATATTTACTTGCTTACTTATTCTTTGAAAGGAAAAAGTGAAAGAATGGGCGCGCCAGGGCCTCTTGCCGCTGCAAACGAACTCCAGATGCGTGTGCTACTTTGTGCATCTGGCTCAACGTGAGTGCTAGGGAATCAAACCCAGACTGTCGGGCTTTACAAGCAAGTGCCTTTAACTGCTGAGCCATTTCTCCAGCCCTCCTCTTCATTTTCAATACCGTATTTCTACTCAGATAAGCATATATGCACTGGATGGGGGAGGAAAGAAACTCGAAGTATGCAGACAGACAGGGGTTATATCATCCAGTGGATTTTTTTTTTTTCCAGGCAATTCTATTAGATGGGGAGGAAAAGATGAGAGATTTTCTTGCAGACTTCTAATTGGTTTGGTCTACTCAGATGTGGTGAAAGCTGAGCTGAGAGAGATAGCCATGAAGCTGATCTATGAAAGAGTTAGTAAAAGTTCATAAAACACCATTGTGAAAATACTTAACCTTCTTCAGCAAGAGAATCTCATTTCCACAGAACTCCTGGAGGCAATTCCATAACCTGAAAGGTTGACTTGTCACGTTCAGTTTTCTTCAGAAAGGAAAATCTCTTGGGCTTAGTCATAGGGAGCAATTGAGGACTGAGTCAACTAAGGTACCAGGGCTCTCTTCAAGTCTGCCATCCAGTAGACATCTCTGGGCATCTTCTATTGCTCAGAATTCAATATGCCCATCTGACAAAAATGAGACAAATATGAAAACACCAGTGGTGATTTAGCTTATAGTTATTGGAAAGATTGCACCGTAGCCTTAGTTTCATAGTTATTTAAAGATTGTTTTGTACAGCATTGTATCTGACAAAGTACACTTAACTTTTAAATAAACTTGCTTATCAAATGCATAGACATTAATTAAAAATGAAGACCCACAAATAATATTTGGGTATACAAATATATTCACTTTGCTTTGAACATTTCACAATGTATACATGTGTGGAATTATTACATGGTAATCCCATAAATATGCACATCTATGTCAATGCAAAAGATAAAAATGGGCTAACTTGGGGCTAGAGAGATGGCTCAGTGGTTAAAGTGCTTGCCTGCAAAGCCTAATGACCTGGGTTTGACTCCCTGGTACCCATGTAAAGCCAGATGCACAAAGTGGCACTTCTGGATTCATTTGCAGAGGCTAGAAGCCCTGACATGCCCACTCTCTCAGTAGCCAGGCGTAGCCAAGCATAGCTAGGCGTGGTGACATATGTTTCATCCCAGCCCTGGTGAGGCCAGAGGTAGAAGGATCGCTGTGAGTTCCAGGCCCTCCTGAGACTACATATTGAATTTCAAGTCAGCCTTGGCTAGAGTGAGACCCTACCTCAGAAGACAAAAAAAAAAAAAAAAAAAAAAATTATTTTTTCCTTAGATGTGAGATATACATCACACACACACACACACACACACACACACACACACACACACACACGTCCCATCGAGTATTATTTAGTCACAGAGAAAACCAAAATCAAGTTATTTGTTGGAAAATAGCTGAAACTAGAGATTATCATATTGATACAAATAAGTCAGGGTTAGAAAGAATCACAATTTCTCAAATATGCTGTTATAGTCTCTATTTCTTGTCAATCTGATTGGACCTAAAATCACCTGGAGGAATTATGCAGGTTGTTAGCCTCTGGGCATTCCTGTGAGGGATTATCTTAATTAGGCTAATTGAGGTGGAAAGATCATTTTAACTATGGATGTTTTTTTAAATGTATTTTAAATAATTTATTTATTTGTTTGCAAAAAGAGAGAGAGACATAATGAGGATGCCAGGGCCTTCTGCCACTGCAAAACAAACTTCCGATGTGTATGCCATTTCGTGTAACCAGCTTGAAATGGGCACTGGGAAATCAAACCCGGGTCAGCGGACTTGGGAAACAAGTGTCTTAAACCACTGGGCCATCTCTCCTCAGCCTCAGTTATTGATATTCATTACATATCAATGTCTTCCGCTCTGATATTAGTAGGTTCTTACTAAGTAGTTGGCAATGGATAGAAAATAATGAAAAGAGAAATTTCATCTGGAGGGTTCTACCTTCACGCATATTCACTAGCCAGGACAAGCGAGTGTTAGTTAGCAGAGAACTCTAGGTGCTAATCTAGATGGCATAGGAGTCCTTCAACAGTTCTCTACAAATTAATCTGCCATAGTCTTTCAGGCTCCAGACTACGTTACCTGGATTCCGACTTAGTCTATGTATCTCAGCTAGTTGGATAAAGGATAGCTTCCCCCTTTCCATCTTCCCCATTCCTTTTCCTTTCTTTCTCTACTTTTCCAGGAGTCCTTGGTAGCTTGTAAGTCATCTGACAGCTATCATGGTTGCTGATTGCTACAAGTGTTAGAACGCAAAGGCCACGCCACCCTTCCAGCTGACATTCAGACAGAGGCCCTGTGTGAGGGGAGCCATCACTGCTCTTAAGTTCCCTGTGAATCCTTGCAATTCTGTCTTTGCAAAACAAAAAAACAACAACAAACAACAAAACACCAATCTGGCTGCTATCAAGCCATGCACAGTTCTCTCATTCTACAACCTCCTCCTCAGCAGCCGGCTTGTCTGTATCACTGCTGGTGCCTACGTGCGTCATTTTCAACCTCTCCCTGTGACTGGAACATCGCTTCTATGAATAGCTTAAGCAGACTCCTTCAAGCTTCCTCTCGGGGCTGGCTTGACTCAGCTATGCTGGAAACAGTGGGTGCTTTGACTGACAGCTAGCTTCGCCATCCTACATTTCCATAATGTGCATACCAGAAGAGAGAGAGAGCAGAACCTGGTTTGCAAGAAGCCTTCCTGACATAAGAAATCCAGCATGCCAAAGAAATAGAAAAAGGCAGAAAGAAACACCATTCGCAGCTAGAGAGTTACAGGGGGTGGTTGCAGATGAAGTGGTAGTTTGAAATACGAAATTTGTAATTTTTATTTTTATTTTTTAAAAGCTCATCTTTCAGGTTCGGCTTTGATCTAAACATTAAAAAGATATTGCTTCTCCTGAGAAAGGATATTTAGAGATTTAATTTTCAAGTCGCCATGCTGAGAGAAAGAGGATTTACAGAAGGCAAATCCAGGTCATCTGTTTGTTAAGTGATGGGTACTTATTGTCTCGCACTGAATTCACAGCTCCTGCCTTTAATTAGCAACAGGACCAGCCACAGCCAGCTGCAGAACCTGCCTCTGTTCTCCCGGAGCCAAGAGATGCCATTTCTGGTTCAGGCAGATACAGCTGCTTCGGGGACTCACAACGTGTGGGAACAAACCCAACTTGAGCTTTATGTAGGATGAAACCAGTCAGGGAGGTTTTTCCAGAAAGAGATAACTTTGTGGCTGTTTATTAATAGGACAATGGATCTGACCAATAGAAATGTCTGCCTAATTGTTCTCAGGCAGTTGTTACTTCAATTAAGAACCTGCAACATTGCAAAACCTTGTCTAGACTAGTATTAAAAAGAACCTGTTGGCAATTGCTGTTTGTTGGAGAGAATAGGTAAACAGTTCACTTTTGAGTATCACTAGAGAGTATTTCCTCAGTCTCTGTCTCTCCCCAATCTCATGTCATCTCTCCTCTCCTCTCCTCTCCTCTCCTCTCCTCTCCTCTCCTCTCCTCTCCTCTCCTCTCCTCTCCTCTCCTCTCCTCTCCTCTCCTCTCCTCTCCTCTACTCTTCTCATCCCTTCCCTTCCCTTCCCTTCCCTTCCCTTCCCTTCCCTTCCCTTCCCTTCCCTTCCCTTCCCTTCCCTTCCCTTCCCTTCCCTTCCCTTCCCTTCCCTTCCCTTCTCTTCTCTTCTCTTCTCTTCTCTTCTCTTCTCTCTCTTCAGTTAGACTATAGCCTCTCTTGCCCTGAATTTAAGATATTCTGAGGGGGCACAAATAACTTGCAAGCACACAGTGTTTTCTTTAGATACCCACCCATAGCTACAACATGCAATATCTGCTGTATTGGTAAATAAGTTTAATGTTCCTATAAGCAATGTCTGCAAAGGTCTGGGTTTTTAAGCAATATTTTATATCTAGCTAGTTTTTTTTTATTTATGAGAGAGAGCAAGAGGGAGAGAGAGAGAGAGAAATGGGTATGTCAGGGCCTCTAGCCACTGCAAATGAACTCCAGATGCATGTGCCACCATGTTTACATGGGTCCTGGGGAATCAAACCCAGGTCCTTAGGCTTTGCAGGCAAGCACCTTAACCACGAAGTTATCTCTCCAGCCCTAAGGTTTGCTTTTGTTTTCCCTCTACGGAGACTGTACCTGGTAGAAACAAACAGAAGTTTGAGAAGCAACTTCAGAAAAGACACAATCGGGGCTCAGAAACATGGCAACTGGGAAGATTCTCATTTCCAAAAATACTGCCAACTCCAGGAGGCTCCATTAAGCTGAGTGTCGTCTCTTGAGAATCCTCCTCTGCCACGAATCCTGTGACTCCCCCGCCATGGTGTGTTCCGTCCTTCACAGTGTCTTTTGTGGTCTGGGGTCATCCACAACCAGGCAGATCCTATCCACGACCCGCCCTTCTTTTCAAAGCAGCGTTGAGTGGGAAGGTGAGCCTCCCTTCTCAACTCGATTATTTTTCTCTTCTCTAGGGAGTGGCTGCATTTTATACCTGCTCCATTCCTTGGTCCATTTAACTATGTGAACCCCTGTGTTGTTACTTAACCTTCTCAATTATATACTAAGTCCTAAGACAGTGACATAATAGGTATCTCTGGTGTCAACAACAGGTTTTGACACAGAAGGTCTTTGAGAAACACTTGATGCTTGAAGATGCTCCTTTTTAATTAAATTGAAGTGGGAAGTACCCCTCTTCTGCTTTCCTTTAATATAGAAGATAGGTTGCTGTAGTGGGTACGTTTGATGCATTTAATAAACCAATATTATTATGTTGCCATATGTGTATATATATTTTTTAATTATCTATTTGCAAAGAGAGAGAGAGAGAGAGAAGGAATGGACATACCAGGTCCTCTTGCCAATGCAAACAAACTCCACATGCATGAACCACTCTGCACATCTGGCTTTACATGGATACTGGGAAATAAACTCAGGCCATTAAGCTTTTTAAGTAAGTGCCTTTCATTGCGCCATCTCTCCAGCCCAGTTTATGTATATTATTATGAGGTAAGGTACATCATTTCCATCAACGTTCAATCTGGATGCTATGCACTCTATGGAATTTGATAGTGTGCAGTATCTTGAATCCACCATTGCAATTACCGTACCAAAAACTAATATTTTCATTGCCCTAAAACCCCAGTGCTCCATCTGCTCATGCCTCCTCTCCCCATACACACCAAGCCCTGTGTGATGACAAATCATCATGGTCCACCTGCTTGATGTCTAGGGTGTTAGGGAAGCACGCCATCCGGCGTGTCTCTGAGGATATTTCCAGAGAGGAATGCGGGTGGCACTATTGCATGGCCTGGGTCCTGAAACAAATAAAATGGTAAAAGGGGAAGAGCTCAGTGAGTACCGGCATTCTCCCAGATGTGAACAAGCAGCCCCATGTTCCCACCGCCGCAGCTCCCTGCTCCCTCACTGTGGTGGACTGTACCCTCAAACTGGGGGGGGGGGGCAAGAAAGAAATCCTCCTTTAAGGTGCTTCGCATCAGCTACTTGGTCACAAGAATAAGGAAAGTAGCTCGTACGGCCTGCAACCACTGACCTTCTTGCCATCTCGATAGCTGTGTTTTCCTCGAATGTCACAGAGTCCGAATCATAGTGTGCAGCCTTCTCAGACGGGCTTGTTACGCTTTTACCAGTGTCCACTCAGAATTCCTCCAAGTCTTCTGTGGCTTCACAGAGCATCTTTTATTGTTGCTTTAGCAATATTCCATTGTTAACATTGTCGTAGATCAGTTAAATCGGCTGAGCCTTAAGCGTGGATCAACCCAACTCCACATCCCACAGTGAGCTCAGTCTTGGTACCTCCCAACTGATGTGATGAGATTTGATGCCCTGAGTCAGCTTTGCCAGGCTTTTCTTGCCATGATGAGACTTACCCTGGCAACTGTAAGCCACAGCAAACTCTTTTCTCCCATAACAAAAGAGCGTTGTAATTGCATCTATTCGCCTACTGCAGGATATTTGGATTGTTCTCACATTTTGGAAATTATTAATAAAACTGTTGATGGTGTCATGGTAGATGCCTTTAAGAGAGTACATAGTGAATTCCAGGTCAGCCTGGGCTAGAGTGAGACCCTACCTCAAAGAAGAAGAAGGAAAAGGAGAAGGCGGAAGGAGGAGGAGGAGAAGAAGAAAAAGAAGATCCTACTTTTGGGCTGCAGAGATGGATTAGCAGTTAAGATGCTTGCTTGCAAAGCTAAAGGAGCCAGGTTCAATTTCCTAGTACCCAGGTAAACCCAGATGTACAAGGTAGCACATGTTTCTAGAGTTTGTTTGCAATGGCTAGAAGCCCTGGTACATCCACTCATATTCTCCTCTCTCTGTCTCCCTCTCTTTCTCCCTCTTTCTTGGTCTCTCTCTCTCAAACAAAATATACACATTTAAAAAAATTTTTTTTATTAAAAACTGTTATCTGATATAGTTACCTTCTTGTTGCTGGGACAAAGCACCTGACCAGAAGCAGCTGATGGGAGGAAAGATTTTGTTTTGGCTTGCAGTTTTGAGGGGAAGTTCCACGAGGGCAGGGAAAAGCACGGCACGAGCAGAGGCTGGACGTCACCTCTGCCTCAGCAGGTGGAAAATGGCAGCCAAAGAGTAAGACAATGTCTGGCAAGGGGAAGCTGGCTACAACCCTCCCAAGCCCACCCTTCAACAACACCCCTCCTCTAACAAGCCTCCATATCCCAAATAGGCATCAGCTGGAAAACAAGAATTTAAAACATGTGAGTTTATAGGAGACATATAATTCAAACCACTACAACATCTTTGTGAAAACTTTTATGTGGATAGACATTTTTCAACTCATGTGCATAAATATCCAAAACAGTAATTACTGGAGTATGTGAGTATGCTCTGTGTTGTAAGCAACTAGCAAACTATATTCAGTGACTACATCATTTTTATCCTTTTTGACCGAAAATGAAATTTTCCATGGCTTATTTTCTGAGGCTGTTCTGTGTTTCTTTTGGTAAGGAGAAAATATTTAAAATAATATACCATTGATTAGGATTAATTTATAACCACTGAATCCTACTTTTGGACTGTCTTTCAGTAAATAATGAAGGGTAATGGACAGTGTGTAATTGGAGAATGAAGCTGGAAGATATCTTAATATTTTATTTATGTGTTTATTTATGGAGAGAAAGAAGAAGAGGGAAAGAGGGAAAGAATGGGAGTGCCATGGCCTCTAGCTATTGCAAATGCAAGCTAGGTATTTGGGCAACTTGTGCATCTGGCTTTATGTGGGTACTGGGGAATCTGACCTGAGTCCTTAGGTTTTGCAGGCAAGTGCCTTAACCATTGAGCCATCTCTCCAGCCCTGTAAGCTATCTTTATTTTGGTACTTATCAGCTTATCACCTGAGCTTCATGTTCACTTACTAAAGCTTGGGACCATGGAACCAAGTTCCTCGGATTCAAGTGAACATTAAAGACTAGTGCCTATAGAAAAAGCAGATCATGGCGAACAGGGAATTAGCACTCAATGTAAATTTCCCATCTGTATCATATGACTCATCTTCACCCAATTTGTGGTGAAGACATGCAGATAACCATGTCCACTTCCATGTTCACTTGTTATCATCTTAAAATTTGGCATGTAAAATGAGAAATTGGATAATAAAATGAAATAACGTAAGCAAATGGCTTGAGCATTTAAAAAATATTTTATTTATTTCCAAGGACAGAGAGAAAGAGAAAAAAAACAAGCATGCCAGGGCTTCTAGCCACCTTTAACTTGAGCTGATCTTGGGAGGACAAGATTTCATCAATAAAAAGCAGTATAAATTATGTTAGACAAACCCTAACCCTACAACTATGCAGACCTTGTGCACATCTGTGTTCTCTCTCAGAAACATAATAATAAAGTCAGGCGAATGAACCATGCTGGAGAGATGGCTCAGTGGTTCAGGCACTTGCCTGCAAAGCCTAACGACAGGGGTTCGATTTCCCAGTACCCACATAAAGCCCGATGAACAAAGGTGTATGCATTTGGAGTTTGCAGTAGATGGAGGCCCTGGCATGCCCATTCTTACTCTCTCTCTTCTCTCTGTCTGTAGCACTCTGTTTGAAAATACAAAGTTTTTTTTTTTTTTTTAAAAAAAAAGGATGTGCATGGAATGTGACAAGTTGAGTAGAATGGAGAGGATCTGTCCCCATTGAGGCCACCTCAGGACAGACTCCAATGACAACTGGCCAACCAGGAAGCTCACAACGTGCCACAAGGGTATGAAGTGCTAACCTTCAGATCTGTGAGGCAAATACGGCCTCTGAAATCAGTTCAACTTTACATTTTTAGTCCTTTGTTATAGACATTACATCCTTAGACACGTATCCTTAGTGCTTTCTGTTTCTTCCATATTTGGCTTTATTCCTCAGGCCAGAGAGAAACTCTTGAGTGATTGCAATGGACACAGTGCTCTCTTCTGAGTCCAAAGCAAGTGTCTACTTTGAGTCTGATTTCTACAAACTCTGAGTTTAATTTTCTGTTTTTCTTTTTTTTTAATAGGATGTTTTGTAACCAAGCCAGACCATTTAAAGATGAGGACTCTGAAAATGGGGCTGGGAACTCAGTTTACACTTTTGCTTTTCTCATTTAAATACCTTCCCTCTGATATCTTTAGCACCTACAAGAGAATGAAGTGAAATACCAAAAAAATAAATTACATAAATTAGATCTCATCTTCTACATTCTTATTTAATGTTCATAGCATCTCTGAAATCAAGAAACCATATTCACCTGATTATTTATATAGAAAGGAAGCAACCCATCCTAGAATTACACTCTTCTTACTAAGCTCCATGTTCATTTTAACCAACACTGAGGAAGCACTTGAGGCAGCTGACTCCCTCAAGAGTAAGTGGGAAATATAGAAGATGTGTTTCTCATGTAGTAAGACAGTCAGAAAAGATGGTATTGGGCACAGAGAGCCTGTGAATTAATGGATATCACCCCTTATAATGCCTGCATGATCAGCTTCTTTTTAAAAATATTTTATTGATACATTTATTTATTTATTTATGAGAGAGAGAGAAAATGGACATGCCAGGGCCTCTAGCCACTGCAAACATCATGCATGTCTCACCATGTGCATCTGGCTTATGTGGGTACTGGATAATAGAACCTGGGTTCTTAGGCTTTGCAAATAAGCACCTTAACCCTAAGCCATCTCTCTAGCACATAATCAGTTTCTTTTTTGTTGTTTCATAATCAGTTTCTTAATAAGTAAGTCATTGGCATATATGGTGAGAAAATTATTATTTTACATAATACAGGTTGTAGGGAAGAAAGCAATGCACTTCCTATGTGCAAAAACCAGCCAAGGTTCATTTCCTTTTACTATTTATGAATTAAGCTTTTTTAGTCCTAATAACATATATACAAGAGACCTAATTGCCCATCAGGTTTGTAACTACAAAAGTAACTAGGATTGTTAAAGAACTTCTGCTAATGGGGAAAGATGGGGACTAAGCTATTTATCACCAAGAAGATCTAAATCCCACTGCAAATTGGAAATTCCTACTCCAATCTAAGACAAAGGACTGCAAACGATTTGGTCATGAGTACAGGAGAAGTTTGTTAAATCAGTCGTAAGGTTGAATCCTGGATAGTATCCAGTTGGCTCAAGAGTTTAAAAGCATGCCTGACATGGTGGCACACACCTTTAATCTCAGCCCCTGGGAGACAGAGGAGGATCACTGTAAATTGAAGGTCAGACTGGGCCAGAGTAAGACCTTACCTACAAAGAAACAAACAAAGAAAGGAATGAAAGCTGGGGCTAGAGAGATGACTCTGCTGTTAAGGCATTTGCTTGCAAAGCACAATGGCCTGGTTTCGACTCCCCAGTGCCCCATGAAGCCAGATGCACAGGTGGCAAATATTTCTGGAATTCTCATTCATAGTAGCAAGAGGCCCTGGTGTGCTCATTCTCTGTCTCTCTTTCTGTCCCTCTTTCTCTCTCTTTCCTTATCCCTCTCCCATCTCCTCTTCCTCTCTCTTTCTCTCCTTGCAGATGGATAAATAAGTAAATAATGACAAACACAAGAACTGAAGGGCGATAGAGCACGGAAGCACTCGAGGGAAAGGATCTTGTATTGGGGAGTAGACAAAGATCAAACTGGATAACAGCAAGGTTTGAGGAATCTGCAAGCGAGTATGTCCAGCTCAGAAAAAAAGCTAAATTAGAATAGCCAAACAGAAACATGCATCAAGTATGCTACATTTTGGCATGAGGGTGAAGGTAGGATGGGATGAAATATGACAGGTGCCACAGAATCCATCCTTGTCTTTCTCTGTCAAATTCTGAGCCAATAGAGGAGAGACAGGATGGCACCACTATCTCATTTTATTGAGACTTTATTTGTTGATTTTTGCCCTTGCATCTATAACATAAGCATCATTACATTCTTTGGGGGGATAGAAATAAGTCTATTACTTTTATTTAATTTTTTTGTTTTTATTTATTTGTTTTATGAATTACAGACATACTAAGTGTGGCTATATCATGTGTTTTTGCTAACTAAGTTAGGATGATTGCACAAATCTTTCATGAAGATATCATTATTCTTATTATTGTTCACTTTGATCTCCATTCATCAGAAGTAAGCAATAAATAGTCCATATTTACAGGTCTAGTATGCTAATGTGTATATTTAGTGTAATATATGATGCCCTTCAATGTGGTATAATTTATTGTTTCACAGGATAGTTTCTTAATATATGGGTTTCGCCATATGTATTCAAAGACTCACTTCTCTGTTAAAAAAAAAAATTGTTAATCTTAGAGAGAGAGAGACAAAGAGGGAGAGAGAGAGAGAATGGGTGTGTCAGGGTCTCTAGCCATTGCAAATGAACTCCAGAGACACGCACCACTTTGTGCATCTGGTTTACGTAGAGACAGGGAGAGGATAGACAGAATGGGTGCACCAGGGCCTCTAGCTACTGCAAACAAACTGCAGACTCATGTGCCACTTTGTGCGTCTGATTTTATGCAGGTAGTGGGGAATCGAACCCAGGCCAAAGCAAATGGCCTTAACCACTGAATTATCTTTTCAGCTTCTAAGATGGAGGGGAAAACCATCTATATATATATTGAAATATTAAAGAAAGTTCACATTTAAATTGATGCTAATTCTTCATTTACATGTGTTTCATTTGTTAATGTCTCTTATAGTGTCGATGTAATAATTGGTTAAACCTAATACACAAGTCCTACTGAATTAGAAACTATCAATCAGTTAACCAATGATTAGCCTCAATTATACAGAGGGACCATATGGAGGTCTTCTAATTTTTTTTTTTCAAGGTAAGGTCTCACTCTAGCCCAGGCTGACCTGGAATTCACTCTGTACTCTCAGGGTGGCCTCAAACTCATTGTGATCTTCCTAACTTTGCCTCCCAAGTGCTGGGATTAAAGACGTGTGCCACCACACCGGCTTTAATATTATTATTTTTTTTATTAATTTGGAGCTGCCAGTTTTTCCTTAAACAAATGAGTAGCTTCTCTTTGTAGTTTTCTCTTGCACAGAGCCCAGCAAAAGTAAAGTGTCCCAAGACAAAGTGGCTCACATGTCTCAAAGGCTGCAGACTGACAGTTTGGAAGAAATGACTGGGGAAAATGTACTCTCCGTGGGTCACACCCTACTCCAGAGAATTTTTCTCAAAGGGCATGATAATAACTCTTCTGCACAACTGAAAATGTAAGAGTATATGACGCATAAACAGGTGTGGCAGTGTGAATCTCTGTCCCCCCATAGACTCAGGTATTTTATTAAAATTGAAGCTGTAGCTTCAGCACTCAGCAGGCAGACCCCTGCAATGGGGGTGTGCCAATGGGGGTGGCTGTGGATCTGCGTTGCAGCCTAAAGGTGTGCGGAGAGATTCTGAGCTCTGGCTGTGCTTGCTTATGGAGCTGGCTGGTTGGTGGTGTCTCTCTGCCTAGATTCACGAATGGGTGGCAGCTTCTTCTGCCTTTGATGGAACTTCCCCTTGGATCTATAAGCTTGAAATAAACCCTTTCCTCCCATATATTGGGTCTCATTTGTTGCTCAGCCCAGCAACGCAGAGCTGACTGCAACAATGGGGAATGGAGAATAAAAGTATGCATAACATTCTCTCGGGTGGCTACGAAACGTGTCGCTCCCTGGCTCTATTCCCAGAGATTCTGATATGGTAGCAAGTACTTTAAAAAAGCCTTCCAGGGCTGGAGAGATGGCTTAGCAGTTAAGCGCTTGCCTGTAAAGCCTAAGGACTCTGGTTCGAGGCTCGATTCCCCAGGACCCATATTAGCAGATGCACAAGGGGCGCACGCATCTGGAGTTCTTTTGCAGTGGCTGGAAGCCCTGGCGCGCCCATTCTCTCTCTCTCTCTCTCCCTATCTGCCTCTTTCTCTCTCTGTCACTCTCAAAAAAGTAAATAAATAAAAATTTAAAAAATTTTTTAAAAAAGCCTTCCAAATTCATTCTGATGGAAATGGTCTGGACATGCCTCCTGGCACCCTTTAGACAATGCTACATGAAGTAATTAAACTACCCACAGCCTTTCTTTTACATCTACTTATTAATAAGCTCTGGGTTTCCTGTGGCTTCGCAGCATTGGAATTCAAAACAATAGATATGGCAATTAGCACTTATTTTTAGTTTCACTTTCTGCAGTTTCAGTTATTTGTGGTCAACCCCAAGCTGAAGACATTGAATGGGAGATTCCAGAAATACACAGAAATTTTACAGTGCATGCCATTCTGAGTCGTGTGCTGAAGTCGGCTACTGTCCTCCTCCATCCCATTCAGGATGGGGGCTCTATCCGCACTGGGCATGCGACCTGTCTGTTGGTCACTTATGAGCTATTTTGGTTGTTGGGATAGAGGGACCCGATATCACAACACTTGATCTCAAGTAACCCTTACCGTAATTAATAGTAGTTCTAAAGTACAAGAAGGGGACATGGCAATTTGGGTATGTTTCAGAAAAGCTGTGAAGCACTCCCTTGAGATGAAACGTGTAAGTTCTGGGTTCGTTTGGGTTTTTTTTTGCATGTATATGTTTGTGCAGCATGCTTTGCACGTGTGTAAGCATATTCACATGTGGGCCTACGTGATGAAGTCAGGTTATCTGCCTCAGTGACTGACTGTCCACTATACTTAGCGGGACAGGGTCTATTGATTGAACCTAGAGCTTGTCAATTCAGCCATCTCCCCTCAGGAGGAACTATGTCAGCCTTCTGAGATCCCAGACAAGCAAGCAGGCCACCAAACCTGTCTGACGGTGACATGGGTGCTGGGGAGATGCTCTTTTTACCAACTAGGCCATCTCGCCAGCCAAAACGTTGTTGATTAAATAAGAAAAGAAAAAAAAATTATTCGCTGAGGGCTGAAGAGACAGCTTAGCAGTTAAGTAAGGTATTTGCCAGCAAAGCCAAAGGACCCAGGTTCATTTCCCTAAGTACCCACATAAAGCCAGATGCACAAGATGGTGCATGTGTCTGGAGTTTGTTTGCAGTGGCTAGAGGCCCTGGCAATGCCCATTCTCTCTCTCTCTCTTTCAAATAAATAATAAATAAGTAAAATATTTTAAAAATTATTTGCAGAAATTTCTAGGATCTATGATGTTATTATTAACTGCTTTATACCCAATTTATAAACTTAAACATAGATATGCATAAATATAGGGAAAGCTCATATATACAGTAATTAATGTGCTCTAAGTGTGTGTGTGTGAGAGAGAGAGAGAGAGAAAGAGAGAGAGAGAGAGCATTGGTCATATCTATGGATCCAGCCATCTACTGTGGTCACACAACCTGTCCCCCATGACACCTCATCTTCTCACTCACCCTCTCTCAACATAATCCTTCTTGAACATTTTTCTGGGTCCACAGACCAAGTTGGCTATGGAGCTACTGTCACTGGGTTGTTTTTGATCTGAGACCCTACAGGACCTTCCTACCTTTCCTTAATTTTGGAGAAAAAAAAAAAGAAAAAGATTGTTTTTGCCCTCTGCCTTTCCTCAGCAAGCCACCGTCTGGCAGGCTTAGATGATAGCTCCGATGCCCGCTCAGGGGAAAGGGAGCACTGTTTCCACTGAACTCGGTCAGAACAGCAGCAAAAACAACAGATCCTTAACCCCTCAACCTCTTTAGACAAGGAGAGGGGGTGTCCTAGCCTCAATAAGAAGACTAGTTTAGAAAATGTAATTCACTACCCAACGCGAGGCAGGGAAATGAACACTAATGAGCAGTCAAGGAGATTCCCCTACACCCTTTTTTCCAAGACAGATTCTTTTTTTGTGAGGGTGGGTCTCACTCTAGCCCAGGCTGACCTGGAATTCACTCTGTATTCTCAGGGTGGCCTCGAACTCATGGCGATCCTCCTACCTCTGCCTCCAGAGTGCTGGGATTAAAGGCGTGCACCACTAAAGAGAGATGTTTTGACTGAACAGTAAACAGCTCACCTACAAAATGCTAAAACCACTTACTGAGAGGGTCCGAGCCTCTGTGTTCAAGAAGTGAGGCTCTGCATGCCCCTATCTGTAATCTCTAAGCGGTTGTCCCTCAGGACCAAATCTCTCACTGAGTTTACGAGTTTCTCCCATGGAGAAAGGTTTCCTTGTGATAGGTGGGGCAGAGTGGGGGGGGGGCAGGATAAGTTCAAATGCGTTTGCTTGTGTCGATTTGTGCTGACAAGTCCACTAGACACAGGATTTGCCTCAGAAGGAGAAAAATCTTTTGTGTTGAGAAGTAAAGACCTGCCAGGCTATTTACACATATAAAATGGAGAATTTGAAGTATCACATGAGACCTCGTGAGTCTGCACCATGTTTAGATAAAATGTGAAACGAATATAGTGTAAATTTTAAATATTTTATTTATTTATTTATTTAAGAGAGAGGGAGAGAAAGAGGCAGATAGAGAGGGGGTCGGGGAATGCGCATCCCAGGGCTTCTAGCCGCTACAAACAAACTCCAGACACACGCTCCGTCTAATGCATGTGGCTTCTGTGGGTACTGGGTAATCGAACCTGGGTCCTTAGGCTTAGCAGACAAGTGCTTTATCCACTAAGCCATCTCTCCAGCCCTGAATTTTAAATCTCAAAAGCAGAAACGTGTCATAAATGGAGAACTTCAGTTGATCATTCTTAATATTATCTAGAAAATAACTAGTTTAGTCTTTGAGGTTTTGTTATGTTGTCTCTGTCCTAATCTTTAAATCCCAGAAAAGGAAATACAAAGCAAATTTGGCCCTACATTTTGGGAGAAAAAAAAATGTGAATCTTTTGTAAATATAAAAGCTAGAGTGAACAAATTATGTTGGCTGCACATTGCATCAGGAAAATGCCCACGTATCTAAGGACAAATGACTTCTAATGTAAGTATCTGCTTTGTAAGAGCCAAGATCCTGCAAAGAGCTACTGGTGAGCAGAGGTACTCCTGTCTATGGACCACTGACAGCTGCCCCCACATGTTCCTGGGGTGTTCAGTCACGTGACAACCTGGGGCATAAAGGTAAAGTCCCTTCCTGCTTCCCCTTGGGTATCTGAGCTCGAGGTGTGTTGTCCTTTCTGTGTATCTGTGGCAGTATTGTGCCCATCTGTCCAAAGGCAACAGCGCGGGGCTGGAGAGATGGCTCAGAGGTTAAGGCGCTTGCTTGCAATACCTAAGGACCAGAGTTTGATTCACTTGTACCTGCATAAAGCCAGATGCACTAGGTGGCACATGCATGCAGAGTTTGTTTGCAGTGGCTAGAAAACCTGGTGTGCCCATCCTCTCTCCCTCTCTCTCTCCACATGTATACATAAAATCTGCCACTTTCTCACTCTCTCTGAGATACATTGTACATATATGTGTATATATATATATATATATATGCAATATAATATATACAATATATTAATTAATAATATAATTAATAATATATACAATATAATATATATATATTTGGCAGTGGTACACAGACACTTTCTCAGTTGCTTTTGTCACTACTGGTGCTGCTCTGATGCCATAGAATGGGGAACTGACTACTTAGGCCAAGTCCGACCCTTAGAGTCCAGTTGAGACCATAGAAACACAGAGACTGCTAAATCGGACTACTGCAACTGAGACCTAATGCAGCTCAACACGTGACTTGGGACCTCATACCATTATATTTATTGTGACCTTTAAAAGTGAAGGTAATCCTTTTTTTAAAAAACAAAAATCTTTATGCAAAGCGCTATATAGCAATGCAGACTATTTCTGGCTGGCGCCCACATATGATGCATGCGTACTTCTTGCTGTGAAACAATACCCTGCTTCAGATGCACGATAGTAGCTTAGCAAATAAACTCTCCCAGGTGGGTGCGAACTATCAGGTTTGAAGACTTGCCAGGTTACTCTGTCAGCCAGGAAAGCCACCCGGAATTGTGGTCCGCATGTATGGACTCCGAATAAGAACTGGGCTTGGGGCTGGAGAGATGGCTTAGCTGTTAATGCACTTGCATGGCAAGCCAAAGGACCCAGGTTTGATTCCCCAGAACCCACGTTAAGCCAGACGCACAAGGTGGCACATGTGTATGGAGTTCATGTGCAGTGGCCTTGGTTTACCCGTTCTCTCTCTCCTTCTCTCTGCCTCTTTCTCTCTCTCTCTCTTAAATAAATAATTTTAAAAAAATTAATAAAAGAACTGGGATTGAGGATGATATGAGAGGTTTGGAACTCCTTGTCAATACACCAATATGCCAATGGTACTCCAGATTCTTATCATATGAATTTAAAGAGTTGAAATGCATAGCCCAGAGGGTAAGGTTTAAAGAGACTTCATTTGGTGAAGAGAGGAAAAATGCAAAGATCCCTAGCCATGTGGAAAGCTCGAGGGGTAGGGAGCCCACATGGGCGTAGGGACCCCCATCTCAGCCCAGCAGAGAGGAGATGAGAGGAGTTTACCAGAGCAGGAACCCAGAAGTTCAGGAGAGGTGAAAAAGCAAGAACTGACCTTGCCCACCTGGTAAGCTTATTGTGGCGGGCTTGACCCTCAGGCTCAGGTGACTTGAGAGAAAGAGCTGATTGGTGGAATCCCCGGGATGAAGAGGCCAACCATGACACCAAGTTTAGGGCTGAGCTCAATCAGCCAGAATCAGGTTTAAACCTCCTTAATTTTATGAAACTCATGGGGCTGGAGAGATGGCTTAGCGATTAATGCACTTGCCTGCTAAGCCAAAGGACCCAGGTTTGGTTTCCTAGAATCCACATAAGCAAGACTCACATGGTGGCAAATATGTCTGGAAAAACTATGGAACAACAAATCCATGTAACCCCTTTAAGTAAGAGGTAAGGAGAAGCCACTTTCTTCTCTAATCTTTAGCAGAACTGAGACTGCAAGGGCATGCCCATGGACACACCTGCACTTTACTTTCAGGGCCCAGTCACCCTAAACTGCCTCAGAGGTCAACAATTCCTCGGGGGTAATATTTCACGCTTTGCCAAGGCGCTTTTCTTCAGATGCACACTTGTGTGAATTGGGCTCAGGACTTTTAATAGCTGCTCAGTTTGGCATCAACTGAACATCTGTGGTGTGTCAAGTATGTTCCAGGCCTTGAAATGAGAAAGCCCAGGAGCAACACCCTACATTCCCTTAGGGAGCTCACAGTTTTCCACAGGGATCACAGATAAACGCTGATCAGTTTATGTCACTGGGAGAGGGAGAGGGACTTTTCCCAAGAGCCCTCAGCTTGCAGAGGCCAGCAGAGATGGGTTTTAGTAGAAAGCAACTATGGAGACAGAATGGAGAAAGGAAAGGTTTTTTTATTTTTTTGTCAAGGAAAGACCATGCCGGAAGCATAAAGACTTGAGAATAATTGAAAAAGTCAGACATGCTGTAATTGGATGAGACTAAGCAAGAGAATAATATAAAATGAGGGCATCAAAATAGATCCTAAGGAGAAAATCATCCCATCATACCTCAAAATGGCCCTAGCTGAAACTAAGAATAATTGGTGAAACAGGCAAGGGTGCTGCTTTCTTGGTGAACCTGGTACCAGCACAAGGGTGAAGGAGATCAACACGGAGAACACTCAACTCCTACCAAAGCAGAGATCCAGAGACACAGAGGCTCCCAAGACCTCATCACTGAAGCAGACCCAAAACAAACCCAACATGGCTCTGGGAAATTTGCGGAAGAGGGGGCGGAAAGAATGTCAGAGCCACACACATTGGGTCATGATACTCAGAGACATTTCCTCCTACCCATAACTGATGGCTAACCCCACAGTGCACGGCCCTTGTACCCCAACAAGGAAGGGCCGGGGGAGGGCAGAGGACAGGGAGGAGGCTAACAATGGTGCCAACTTGACTGTATTCACTGAGTACAAAACTATAAAAAAAATAATAATAAAATAGGCAGGCACCAAATCATGATGAGTTTTTTTGTTTGTTTGGTTTTATTGTTTGCTTGTTTTGTTTTGTTTTTCGGGTAGAGTCTCATTCTAGCCCAGGCTAACTCTGTAGTCACATGATGGCCTGAAACCTCCTTACTCCTCCTACCTCTGTCCCCAGACTGCTGGGGTTAAAGTCATGTGTCACCACCATGTTTGGGTTTTTCTCTGCGGACAAGAAACTACTGGGGGATTCCAAGGAAGAGACCTGATCAAATCAACAAATTTACCCTGGCAGTCCTGGGGAGGATAAATTGGTCAGAGGTAATCTTAGAGTGTAGAATAGGAGATTTAAAAAACGATCTTCATTAGTAGAAGATACACACACACACACACACACACACACACACACACACACACACACAAAAAAGTCCAACTGAATAATTCTGAGTTAGCTCACCAGTATCAGCACATATGTTCTGGAATGTCAACGTCCTATATGCCAGGTGCTTTTTTTTTTTTTATTTGTTTGTTTGATTGTTTAATGTAGAGTCATGCTCTAACGGAGGCTGGACTGGAATTTACTATATAGTCTCAGGGTGGCCTTGAACTCACAGAGATCCTCCTACCTCTGCCCAGCTCAAGGTGTTTGCTTAAAGTTGTATATCTGTACCAATTGACACAATTTATTCAGTTTCATGAGCCTTCTAAATATATTCCTGACTACAGCTGTTGGGGAAGGTGCTACAAAGGGCTTAGTAATTAATTGCTATTTCATAAATTTCCAGAAAATTGGGTTTTGGGAAAAGAGACTAATGAAGGGCTTCCTTTACCTGCTTGCCTATTCAGAACCTGGCAAATGAGGTAAGTAAATAAACAGGCATATGAGTAAACTCGATACTAATGTTCTCTCTTCCATTCACATTTTATTTTTACCATCTAGGCTTGGTACTATGCCAAGCAAATGATTGAGTGCTACATAGTGGCCGTGGCTACATAGATTTGCCATGAGTCACCGTGGAATTAACTGGATTTATCCATGACCTCAGAAAAGACTAATGAGTGGGGGCAGGGATGAGGGAAAAGAGGGTACTGACACATGGTGTATCCGTATGAAACATCTTGTTAATAATAATAAGCATAAGCCAGGTGTGGTGGGGCACGCCTTTAATCCCAGCACTTGGGAGGCAGAGGTAGGAGGATGGCTGTGAGTTCAAGGCCACCCTAAGACTACATAGTGAATTCCAGGTCAGGCTGGGCTGGAGTGAGAGCCTAAAAAATAAAACAAAACAAGCATCATAAAAAAAGAAACAGAAATACTGATGCATCTCTAGAGGTATTGTAGGCATGGCAGGACATCAGAGGATTCCCTGATATTCATGATTTGGTCACGTTACTAAAACCGGAGGTGGAACTATCAATGCAAATATTGACTAAATTATCACCAGTTTCTAGAATAAGAAACATGTGTCCATCGTCGTCACAAGGACATCATTATTTCAATTGACAATGACTACCTAAATGCTACTCTGGGCCCCCTCTTGCACCAAACCCTGTTTAGTGTTAAATAAAAAGAACAAGCCACATTCAAAAAGGCAAAAACATCAGGCTGGAGATGGGGTTCAGCAGTCAAAAGATGCTTGCTTGCAATGCTTACTGGCCCCAGGTTCAATCTCCAGTCCCAAACAGCCAGGTACAAGCCGAAGTAGCACTTGTATCTGGATTTTTTTGTTTTTTTTTTGCAATGACAAGAGACCCTGTCACACCCATAAGCTCTCTCTCAAATAGATCAATAAAAATAATGTTTCTTAAAAAAGTAGAAATACCATGTTTTCTTTCATAAGCAAAATCCAGGTGTATGTGTGTGTGTGTGTGTGTGTGTATGTCAGTGTGGGTGTACATAGGAGTCTATTTGGGAAGAGGATGGGAATTGGTCAGAGAGACAAACCAGGAAGGTAATAGGAAGTAAATATGGCCAAAGCATGTCATGTATACGTCTGCGAATGTCACAATAAAAATTTATTGTTTCACACAATCAATACACGCTAATCACAATCACATTCCTAATGAAGCTGACATTTCAAGACAGGTCTAATGGAAGCAGAACTCTAAAATCATACTCTTGAGTTAGCTAGAATGCTTACCAGAGTTGTGGTGATTATGTCATTCAGTGATTGGGCATGGGACTTTCAGTGCTGGACAAACTGGATTACCATATGCAGGTAAATGAAACTCCATCCACACATCTAGCCATGCACAAAAATCAAGACCAAATGGATTAAAGACCTCAATATAAGACCGGAAACTCTGCTAGTACTGGAAGAAAAAAATAGAAGGAACTTTCCAAGATATAGGAGTAGGAAAAACTTCCTGAGCAAAACCCCAGTAACTCAGGAACTTAAACAATCACTCAACCATTGGGATCTCATGAAGCTGAAACTTTTTACCCAGACAAACATACAATAAGCAGAGCTAATAGATTACCCACAGAATGGGAGAAAATTTTTGCCAGCTATACAAATTACAGAAATCAAATTTCTAGAATCTACAAAGAGCCCAAAAACCTAAACAATAAAAAGTCAAACAACCAACTCACAAAATACCTCTCTTCCGAGGGGCCTCTGCTCTGAAACTCTCCTCCTTCACCCATTTCCTCTTCTCCTTTGGGCTCTTGTCTTCCATCCTTCGCTTCTCATCAGTTCGCCAGCACTGCAATTCTTTTGTGTCCTTGATGTTACTATTTCATCTCTTGAGGACATTTTTTTTTTTTTGTTTTGCTTTCGTGGAATTTTATTATAGTTTTCCGTCAAATAGTTTGAGACTGGTTAAATATCATTTCATTTTCTGTTTTTAAAATTTCACTTATCCATTTATTTGTTTGAGAGAGAGAGAGAAGAGACAGAGGGGAGAGAAAGAGAGAGAGAGAGAGAGAGAGAGAGGGAGAGAATGGGCGTGCCTCCAGCCACTGCAAACGAATTCCAGATGCGTGTGCCCCCTTGTGCATCTGGCTTACTTGGATCCTGGGGTATTGAACCAAGGTCCTTTGGCTTTGCAAGCAAGCACCTTAACTGCTAAGACATCTCTCCAGCCCTAAGTTCATTTCATTTTCAGATCACTGACCGACTAAGCTTCACGAGGCCAGGGTTTGACCTCCTTTTCTCATCTTCACATAATCACGCCTCCCAACAGCAGGCACCAATAAGACTCCCAGTACGCTGAGGATGAATGAAAACGCATTTACAATTTGTGTGTGTGTGTGTTTAAAGATAGGGTCTCACTCTAGGTCAGGCTGACCTGGAATTCACTATGTAGTCTCAGAATGGCCTCGAACCCACAGCCATCCTTCCTCCTACCTCTGCTTCCCAAGGGCTGGGATTAAAGATGTGAGCCACCACACCTGGCTAGAGTCTTTTAAAATAGATTTTATTTATTTATTTGAGAGAAAGAGATAAAGGCGCAGGGAGAGAAAGAGCACTCAAGGGCACACCAGGGCCTCCAGTCACCCCAAACAAATTCCAGGTTCACGCACCACCTTGTGCATCTGGCTTACATGGGTACTGAGGAATCAAACCTGGATTTAACTGCTAAGCCATCTCTAGCCCTAGAATCTTTTTAAAAATATTTTATCTACTTATTTATTTGCAAGCAGAGAAGTGAGGGGGAGAGAGATTGCACACCAGGGCCTCTAGCCGCAGTAAACTCCAGATGCATACACCACTTTGTACATGGGTACTGGGGAACCAAACCTGGGTCGTTAGGCTTTGCAGGCAAGCATCTTAACTGCCGAGTCATCTCTCCAGCCCCGTTTCAGATTTTTCACCAGTCACAGAAGAGTGCCATCATGGCTCGCTTTGCTTTGCACAGAACATCACTTTGTTATCATCTTATATTGATTATATTCAAGTTTCCCAGAGCCCCTAGGCATATTAGTGAGCCCTGCCAAATTTGTCTTCTCGACCACATTTGAAATTTATAATTGCCACGAGAAGCAGAAAGCCAAGTTAACAAGCCTGGAAGAAAGAATCTGGCTAGTTTAGATTGATTCTATGAATTGTAGATCAGAATTCAATGTTGTCTTTATTCTTAGACTTTGAGGGTTTACTGATTTGTTCAATAAGTACGCACTTGTGTGACTTCATATGTCTGACACTGGACCAGACACTAAGTGAGCCAGTCAGAGAGAAATATTAAAGGTTCCCCGTCTGCCCTTACCGAACAGCAATAAAGGATCCACTCATCTTGCAATTCACTTTTGTTTATTTATTTATTTTTATTTATTTATTTGAGAGTGACAGACAGAGTACAAGGGAGAGAGGGAAAGAGAGAGAGAGAGAGAGAGGGAGAGAATGGGAACTCCAGGGCCTCCAGCCACTGCAAACGAACTCCAGACGCGTGTGCCCCCTTGTGCATCTGGCTAACGTGGGTCCTGGGTAATCAAGCCTCGGACCAGGCTCCTTAGGCTTCACAGGCAAGCGCTTAACTGCTAAGCCATCTCTCCAACCCGCAATTCACTTTTGATCTTTCAACCAAGTCAAAGAGAGGGATGGCCAATCATGGAAAACATTAAAGAATTTTGAAATTTTGTGGCAGTATGTAGAATATGATTGAGTCTAGCCAAGGATTTGGGGAATGTTTTGAACCTTTAACTTTCAAATATGATAACACAGATAGCTTAAAACAGTGTTTTGTTTTTATTGGGCGTCACTCTTTGGGGGTGCATTGTAATGAACCAGGTTGTTAAGATTTACTTTTGTTCTTCCTCCACAGAGTTACACACCCCTGGGGAACCATGTATAGGTTTATTAGCCCACACAGTGGTGATCAGAGCTTCAATTTTCCACTCATTCTGTTAAGAAGTCACTAACACGTTGATTCTCAAGAGCTGGTCATTGTTTTTACCCCACTTTTAGCTTTGCAATAAAGCCATGTGTCACCATCAAATTGAATCCAGTAATGTGTCAGTTAAAATAAAAGAAGATGATATTTAGATTTAATTGACTGATTTTTACTTTCATTAAACTCCCACGAGGAAATAATTGCTCATCACTCTTTCATTGGTATCTTTTCTTGAGGTAATTACATCACTCCTCCAAATTGGCAGCATTAATATGATATGATTAGTCAAGTATTTTTTTGCTAACTCAATAACAAGCAATAATCATTTTTTTGTATGTAGAGCTTAAAGTATGACATCATGCTAAGAATTTTGAAGACTCAATTAAAATTGAAATATGTTAATACAACTATGTCTATTTTTATTTTTATTTATTTATTTGAACGAGAGAGGTTGGCAGAGAGAGAAAAAGAGAGAGAGAGAATGGGCATGCCAGGGCCTCCATCCATTGCAAATGAACTTCAAACACATGTGCCACCTTATGTATCTGGTTAGGTGAGTCTCAGGAAATCAAACCTGGGTCCTTTGTCTATTTTTACAGGAGTCTTCATAATTACATATTGTACTTATAAACTCACTTCAAAATGAAGATAATAGGGCTGTAGAGATGACATAGAAGTTGAAGTTAAGGTACTTGCCTACAAAGCCTAAGAACTCATGTTCGAATCTTCAGGTTCCCCAAAGTCAGGCGCACAGCGACGTGAGCAAGCAGTGACACGCACGTGCACAAGGCGGCACAAACGTCTGGAGTTTATTTGAAGCAGGGTGAAGATCCTGGTGCACCCATTCTCACTCTCTCCCTCTCAAAAAAACGAAAATAATAACATAAATCTCAATATTAGCCAACCATTAGGTATTTTCCTTTGAAAGTTCATTTATATGTGAATGCAATTATATTTATTGATATTTGATGGTTCAAGGCATATAATTATCAAGCCCTAGCAGTAATTCCAAGCTACTGAAATGATGGATATTCTTATTAAAATTCCGTACTTGCCCCACTCTCTCTCCTAGATAATCTAATATCCCTCCCAAGAGTGGACCAGTCACTTGTATCTCACCACCAATGTTTTGCCTAAGCTCTATTAAAAAAATAATAATAATCTTGGGCTGGAGAGATGGCTTAATGGTTAAGCACTTGCCTGTGAAGCCTGGGATCCCGGTTCAAGGCTCAATTGCCTAGGACCCACATTAGCCAGATGCACAAAGAGGTGCACGCATCTGGAGTTTGCAGTGGCTGGAGGCCCTGGCGTACCCATTCTTTCTCTATACATATCTGCCTGTTTCTCTCTCTGTGTGCCGCTCTCAAATAAATAAGGATAAACAAAAATTGTTAAATAAAAAAAATCTATAATTTTTGCTTTCCTACATGGCCTACTTTCTTTACTGCTCTCTCTAATTTGGCCGAGGAGAGCATGCTTACAGTCTATCTGGCCCACTCATATCACTCCCAATGTCATCTGAGCTGTCTACATGGAATATTTCACGTTTGCCTTCCAGATAGGATATTTATGGGAATGGGTGCACCTGGCATGGTCTCCATGATGAATAATCTGTATAGTGTTGGACCAGTTAGCTTCTTGTTGCTGCAATGAAACAAACTGGGAGCAGTTCATGGGGAAAAGGGGGATTATGGAGACCTTACAGTTTTGAGGTGGAGGTTTGATCACAGCAGGGAGGGGATGGCAGAGCAGACGGCTGAGTATCACCTCTTCACAGCTGCAGAGAGAGGAGGGGAGAGAGCTAGCTAGCTCTGAAAATCCAGTGGGCTGGAGCAATAAACCTCAAGATTCACACCCCATGACACACCTCCAGAGAGGCCCTAGCTATGACGCTGAATCATCAACACACGAGGCTGGGGAGGCAGTTCACGCTCAAACCACCACAGCTGTTAGCCACACTTTACAGACAGTCATGAAGTCTACTTGGGGAGGGTACCCTTAAATACACTAATTCCAGCTTAAGGGTACTTTTTACTGCTATACAAGTTTTGTTTTTCCAAAAGAAAAAAAAAAAAGAATTACAATGACAATGAGGCATCTCAGTTTGATTTAGTCTTTCCATGGCTTTTAAAATTCATTTTCTAGGCTGGAGGGATGGCTTAGCAGTTAAGGCGCTTGCCTGCAAAGCCAAAGGATACAGGTTCAGTTACCCAGGACCCACATAAGCCAAATAAATGCACAAGGTGGTGCATTCATCTGGAGTTTTTCTGCAGGGGCTAGAGGCCCAGGAGCACCCATTCTCTCCCTCCCTCTCTCTCTCTCTCTCTCTCAAATGAATAAAGATTTTTTTGTAAATTTTTAAAATATCATTTGCTATTAAGGATTTTTATTGAGAATTAAGAGAAGATAAATGAATCAGTATAGGAAACAGGCGCTCTATATTTTCTGAGATCTTTAAAGAGCAAAAGAATAACAGCTGAATATTTGCAAATGTCATTCTTGCCACTAAGGATTTCAAAGTAAAGAGCACGCCTAATGTTGCTTTATTACAGTCTACAGTAGACACCGATTCAGTCTTGCTCTCTGGTTAGAATGATCACAATCCGGAAGAACAGGCGTGGCAATGTTCCTACCGTGACAACCACTCAATGTTGCCCGGAGCCCAGATGTGCTAATTCGGACTTATCAGCATTCGCTGGCAAGAGTGGAGAGCAGATGAATCCCAGAGGAAGGACAACTGTTTAGCACAGCATATGATTGAAAGTACCTGCTCATGTGAAGAATTCTGTCTATTATGGCTCAGACTAAAGATCTGATGAGACCCACCAGAGGAACTCAGCTAGAAGAGCCCCCTCCCCCCGCCCATGGCTTTTAGGTCTGGGGCTCACATTAAATACTGGAAGCTTGAAGACACTTGCATGCTTTGCTGGATTTTATTTTTTATAATTTTTCTGTTTATTTTTATTTATTTATTTGAGAGTGACAGAGAGAGAGAGAAAGAGGCAAAGAGTGAGAGAGAATAGGCACGCCAGGGCTTCCAGCCTCTGCAAACGAACTCCAGACGCGTGCGCCCCCTTGTGCATCTGGCTAACGAGGGTCTTGGGGAATCGAGCCTCGAACCAGGGTCCTTAGGCTTCACAGGCAAGCGCTTAACCACTAAGCCATCTCTCCAGCCCCAAGATTTTATTTTATTTTATCTTATTTATTTTTATGTTTTCGTTTTCCAAGGTAATATCTTACTCTAGCCAAGGCCGACCTGGAATTCACTACGTAGTCTCAGGGTGGCCTTGAACGCATGGTGATCCTCCTGCCTCTTCCTCCCGAGTGCTGTACTGGGATTAAAGGTGTGTACCACCATGCCCAGCTTTTGCTTTACAGAGTTCTGAGGCTTTGTGAAAGAATAAGGGATCAGGGCCTTCCAAAAGGCAGTGCAAAACTCTGAAGTAGAGCTAATCTGCTTAAGGTATTTGAGAAATATTAAATTCATGAGGTACATGAGCCAAACAAAATATCCCCAGTCTTAAGTAAGAGTTCTATAGTCTTTCAAGGCTGCAGAGACAAAGTCTCACCAGATTTTTCACTCCAAAGCTCAAAAATGTCATGCTGTAGCAACAGGGGTGGATTAAAAGTAGTTAGCCCAATTCACCATATATATGTATTTATAAAATATTATATATCAGCTAGGCATGGTGGTGCACACCTTTAATCCCAGCACTTGGGAGGCAGTGGTAGAAGGATTGCTGTGAGTTCAAGGCCACTATGAGACTACATAGTGAATTCCAGGTCAGCCTGGGCTAGAGCGAGACCCTACCTTGAAAAACAAAACAAAATAAAACAAACAAACAAAAATCAGAGACTAGTGGATACTGGGGCTTCCTCTTGAGGAAGAACAGTAGCCAAAGGCAGAATGAATGCCTTATTTAATATTCTCTTCTCTTTCAATGCTGCCAGATAAAAAAATAATGAAACCCATTTAAACTTGAATTTAAGATAAAGAGTGAATAATATTTGAGCACAAATAAAACTTAGATACCCTCACACTAAAAGTGGTTTAGCTTGTCATGAGTTCAGATTTAATTGGATATCTGGTATTTTCTTTTTTTTTTAATATATTTTGCTCATTGATTTATTTGAGAGTGAACAGACAGAGAAAGAGGCAGATAGAGAGAGAGAACGGGCGCGCCAGGGCTTCCAGCCACTGCAAACGAACTCCAGACGCGTGCGCCCCCTTGTGCATCTGGCTAACGAGGGTCTTGGGGAATCGAGCCTCGAACCAGGGTCCTTAGGCTTCACAGGCAAGCGCTTAACCGCTAAGCCATCTCTCCAGCCCTCTGGTATTTTCATCTTAAGAACCCATCAGACCTTTCCAAACAGTAGCCCTGAACTCAGAGGTGTTGCTGAGGAAGACGGAACAGTCCCCAACCCCACTCCAGACCTGCTGGAGATCAGCCAGCAGGCCCACCCTAGCCACATGCACCTCAGGTCACAATGGCCTTCTGCCTCCAGTCACCCAAGTCTCCCACTAACTTTCCATACGTCAGCTCATTACTTAGAGCCACAGAAGTGGGGAAACTATGAAAGAGACCATCACACCTTAGCTAAATTGGCATAATAAAATCACCACAATATTATTAAATAAGACGTCTGAGCCTCACCAAAAATGTGTATCTTTAAGGGCTGGAGAGATGGCTTAGCGGTTAAGCGCTTGCCTGTGAAGCCTAAGGACCCCGGTTCGAGGCTCGGTTCCCCAGGACCCACGTTAGCCAGATGCACAAGGGGGCGCACGCGTCTGGAGTTCGTTTGCAGAGGCTGGAAGACCTGGTGCGCCCATTCTCTCTCTCTCTCCCTCTACCTGTGTTTCTCTCTGTGTCTGTCGCTCTCAAATAAATAAATAAAAATTTTTTTTTAAAAAAAGTGTATCTTTAAGAAAAGTGGTTAGAATGAAGAATCTGCTCCAGTAGTCATTTTTGTCATATTTTTCCGGTTTTTTTGTTTGTTTGTTTGTTTTGTTTAATTTATTTGTAAGGAGGGAGGGAGAGAGAGAGAGAGAGAGAGAGAGAGAGAGAGAGAGAGAGATATGGAGGGAGGGAGAGAATGAGCACACCAGGACTTCCAGGAACTGCAGGCAAACTCGAGGTGCATGGGCCACTTTTTCGGTGGGTACTGGGAAATTGAACACGGGTTCTTGGGCTTTGTGGGTACTGGGAAATTGAACGCGGGTCCTTGGGCTTTGCTGCAAACAAGCCCCTTAACCATGGACCGATCTCTGCAGCTCCACATTCTTTTTATCCTTCTCCATAGAATACAGAATGTTCATTGTTTTAATCTTTTTCAATATTTTATTTATTTGGCTGAGAAAGAGGCAGCAGAGAGAGAGGAGAGAGAGAGATTGAGCATTGGCATGCCAGGGCCTGGAGCCACTGCAAATGAACTCCGGATGGACATTGTGATCTCTTTTCCCTGCTAGGTTTCTCTGTGACCTGCCAGTCACTCCACTTTGTCACTCCCTTCCAGTCCGGAGTCATGTCTGTTTAAAGACTTCTGCTCAAGACGAGTCTTCAGCATCGAACACTGTTTGGCCCCATATTGTTTTAAACAGGCATCTAGATCACTTTACAAATTCTACACGAAACAGTTGTTAAACACATCAGATTCAAGTTTATGTTTCCAAAAGGCATGCTTAAAAGAGGATGCATTTTCTCTTAAATAGCAAATCCATTTCACTGTAGTCCTTTGTAATAATAGCTCCATGTTATTTGGCAAAACAGCCTACTAGCAGGGTTAAAGTAGGAGAATGGAAATATATCCTCTGAAAATGTTCCCATGCTTAGACCATAAAGACAAATACAACTTCAGTACAAATTAGCGTGACTTGGGTTCTTGTTGCTATCAGGATTGTTTTACATTTAAATGCCTTAATCATAGATCACATTAAGGTTATATCGGAAAGTATTTCTCTTTTGTATCTTATTTTATTTATTTGAGAGAGAGGCAGACAGAGAGAGAATGGGTACACCAGGGCCTTCAGCCGCTGCAAACTCCAGATACATGCACTACCTTGTGCATCATGATCGTGGGTCCTGGAGAATTGAACCTGGGTCCTTTGGCTTTGAAGGCAATTGTCTTAATGGCTAGACCATCCCTTCAGCCTTGAAGTTACTTTTTCTTTTGTATATACTTATTTTAAATTGACAAATCACAATTGTATTGCATTTTCAGAGTGAAATGTGATGTTTTGCCGTAAATTCACAATATGGAAAATTAAGTTAAATTAAGCCAAATATCTGTCACCACACTTACTTGACTTTTGGTAGTGATATATTTGACTGAAAACTATAACTATTACCTAAGTCAGTGTTTGTACCTTAGCTAGAATAATAATTTATGGCTAATTAAGACAGCACAAAACATTAATTGTATAGACAAATTATGCAAAAGTCATAGCTTCTAGGTACATTCATAGGGTAAATAAAGCAGCTGATAATTTACTCAGGATAAACAGTTATTCGATTTGCTTATTGCAATGGAAAATGGCAAACAGGTCCCTGAAAGCCAGATCGTCTTTCCCAGTCTGCAGAGTAAATCTGCACTGAGCTGCGGATGCTGAATGGTGTTTAATGACGATACACAGCCAGCGTCACGGCGGCCCGCAGCGCACCATGTCTGCCAAGAGGCAGAATCTCAATGCAAATAGCATGGGATCTCGCAGGCAAAGAAAGCGCAGTATTTATGCTATTGTTAGGTCCAAGTTCAAGAAAAGATTAAATATGTCATCACCAACGAGGGACATGGACCTCATTGTAGTATTTCACAGAACATGCTGAAGAAAAGCACCAAGTTTATATGGACTGTTCACAGAAAGCACTTTGACACTGCTGAAATACACATGAAAACCCTTCACAGATAATGATGGGGACCTCAAAGCAAGCCAGACGCAGCTACGGTTATATCATCATGGGGCTGCATTAGATCAGATGCAAATACAGTTATATCATGGGACTTCATTGTACCAGAAGCCTTCACGATTCACCCAGAACATGATCAACAAAATTGCACCGGAAGCTGGGTGTGGTGGCACACGCCTTTAAACCCTGCACTCACTGGGGAGGCAGAGGTAGGAGGACCACTGTGAGTTCAAGGCCACCCTGAGACTACATAGTGAATTCCAGGTCAGCCTGAGCTAGAGCGAGATCCTACCTCAAAAAAAACAACAAGCAAACAAACAAAAGAAATTGCAGAGGGGACCAGATCCACTTTGGGTAAAATATTATCTTGATTAATTATCTTGATAGTGTATCTTGTGATCTCAAATATTTATTTATTTATTTTGGTTTAAGGAGGTAAGTTCTTGCTCTAGCCCAGGCTGATCTGGAATTCACTATGCAGTCTCAGGGTGGCCTCTCAGTACTGGGATTAAAGGTGTTTGCCACCAGGCCTGGCCGTGATGCATTTGTAAACCAATAAACAGCTACTTCAAGCCAGGGATGATGGCACACACTTTTAATCCCAAACCTCAAGAGGCAGAGGCAAGAGGATCTCCATGAGTTTGAGGCCATCCTGAGACTACATGGTGAATTCCAGGTCAGCTTGGGCTACAGAGGGACCATAGGCTGCAAAAACAACCAACAAACCAACCACCCAGCCAGGCCAGTTATCAGTCCAAAGGTCTTGCCTTGAAAATACAGGTCAAATATACAATTTATTATTTTATATTTTCATTAAAAAATTTAAATTATTTGCAAACAGAGACAGAGAGAGAGAGAGAGAGAGAGAGAGAATGGGCATGTCAGAGTCTCTTGTTATTGAAACAAACTCCAGATGCACGTGCCACTTTGTGCATCTGGCTTTATGTGGATACCAGGGATCAAGCTTAGGGCATCAGGTTTTTCAAGCAAGTAACTTTAACAGCTGTGTCATCTCTCCAGTCTGCTTTTAAAAAATTTATTATTATTATTATCATTTTAAAAATAATTTTTTTTTTGAGAGAGAGAGACAGAAAGAAAGAAGCAGAGGGAGAGAGAGAGAGAGAGAGAGAATGGGAACCCCAGGGCCTCCAGCCCTGCAAACAAACTGTAGATGTGTACACCACCTTGTACATCTGCCTTACGTGGGTCCTGGGGAATCGGAATCGAATCTGGGTCCTTTGGCTTTATGGGCAAGTACCATAACAGCTGAGCCATCTCTCCAGCCTTATCATTATTTTATTTATATTATTTATTTGATCGTTGAAGTCCCGCCAGAATCTGTGTGAGTTTCCTAAGGCTGCCCTTAAAAAGTACCACAAACTGGGTGTCATACAGCATAACTAATTCTCTTAGGCTTCTAGGAGCTTGCCTATGCCAGACCGCCTTCAATGCGCCCAGTCTCATCTGATCCTGGGAGCTAAGCAGGGTTGGGCCTGGTCAGTACTTTGATGGGTGAATTGGAGAGGCTAGAAGTTCGGTTACATGTAGGCTAGACCTGCTTTCAATGAAGGGGAAATGGACATGTCCCTTTCTCTCACCTGGTTGCCAACGGTCTTTGATATGTTGTCTCTGATTGGCTAATTTGCCTGAAATTGCTTTCTTCCTGTTGTGCAATCTATGGAGTTTTGTTTTTTTTTTTAATTTTCTATCACAACTACTGTTTTCACCCCCACCACAGGATTTATTCTGAGGCTGGTAATTTTTAGGAATAAAATTATAATCTATCAGGAAGAACAGAGCAAGCTGAGAATGAATTGCCTTCAGCATTAATTTACCCAGCATCTGGGATGCTTGGCCAATTACTAGTTTCTGTTGGCTGTCAAAGACAGTCTCTCTCTCTCTTTCTCTTTCTCTTTCTCTCTCTCTCTCTCTCTCTCTCTCTTTTTCTCTCTCTCCCTCTCTCCTTGATCTCTTCTCTTCCTTCCTCAGTCTGTGGTGGTGAATGTTCATTGTCAATGTCCCTGGACATAGAATCATCTAGGAGACACACTTCAGGGCACATCTGAAAACATTTCCAAAGAAGCCTGACTGAGGAGTGGAGACCCACCCTGAATGTGGGAGACTCCATGGCCTGGCGCCCCAGAGTCAGTAAAGAGAAGACAGTCAGCTGAACCCCAGAGTTCATCTCTCTCTGCTTTTCGAACTACAGACCCAGCGGGACCAGTCCCCTCGCACCGTTGAAGCCAAGCCTTTCCCATCTTGAAGGACTGCCGCATTTGATCCTCACACACTGTCCCTTTATCTCCCTCTTACCTGCTTCGTGATTTACATCATCATTGTCAAAAAGGCACAGCTGACTGGCCCTCCTGAAATTTTCAAGCCCCACACTTAAAACCTTTCTTGCAAATCTTGATTTCTATAGACCCATAGTTGATAGTTGACTTTTTTTTTTTTTTTTTTTTTTGGTAGAGTCTCACTCTAGCCCAGGCTGACCTGGAATTCACTATGGAGTTTCAGGGTGGCCTTGAACTCACGGCGATCCTCCTACCTAAGCCTCCTGAGTGCTGGGATTAGAGGCATGTGCCACCACGCCCTGGCAACATTTGGTTTTCATTGCTTAATGAACAGCCGATTTTTCATGAGCTTCCATCAGTTTCTCTCAGCCTCTGGCCTGAGATTTGAGACCTGCTGAGAGAAGAGCAGGTCTTCAGAGAATCTCTGGGTGCCTGTCACCAGGCTCCATGGTGAGATGATCGTCCTGAATTCTTAACTCTGGGAGTCAGGCTTTTTTTTTTTTCTTTTTTGGTTTTCATTTTGGTTTTTCGAGGTAGGGTCTCACTCTAGCCCAGGCTGATCTGGAATGCACCATGCAGTCTCAGGCTGGCCTCGAACTCACGGCCTCCCAAGTGCTGGGATTAGAGGCGTGTGCCACCACATCCGGCTCCTCCTCACCTTTTATCTCCTCCCTGGAACCCTTTCTTCTTCCACAGTTATTAGGGAGCATGTGTTTGTGCTTCTGTCCACCAGGCACTGTGCTCTGCACCTTACGGACCAAGGGTATTACTTTCTTTTTGTATGAAGAGCTACTGATGGGCCCGCCATTGTAACAACAAGGGACCCAGCTGAGGCTCACTCAAACTGGCTGCTACCAAAGCCTGCCCCTCCATTCATCACGTCCTGTAAATCCTGGGTGTCGCTTCTCAATCCCAGCCTCCCCCTTTAGACTTTTTGTGACATTCTTATTTTAACACAGCGGCGTAACACTTAAAGAAAAACACAATCCCGGATTGGCCCCGTGCATTGTCCTCCGTTCAATAACACAGACATACACCAAGGGTATTGCAATTAGCAATGTGGAATCGATCTTTCTATATGTTTCCCAGGCATGCGAATATATAGCTAAACACCTATTTTCTTATACAAAGACTTTTTTTTTTCCCCCTACTTAAAAGAATGGGTCGTAGCATACTTTTGTTGAAATTTTCATTGCATGCATAACTGTTTCTCTGATAAATGTTCTTGGAGGGCTGGAGAGATGGCTTAGCGGTTAAGGCGCATGCCCACGAAGCCTAAGGATCCTGGTTCTATTTTCCAGGTCCCACATAAACTAGACGCACATGGTGGTGCATGCATCTAGAGTTTGCTTGCAGTGGCTTGAGGCCCTGGTGTGGCCATTCTCTCTCTCTCTCTGTCTCAAATAAATAAATAAAAATTAAAAAAATAAATTTAAAATATATATTTTTTATGTCATGACTCCATAATTTGGATTTTACAGGTTCCGTATTAAAGGTCCATGGGATACACACACATTCCCACCAGTGGAAACGGGTAGAGCTGGTAGGAGGTAGGATTTAATGGGAAGCTTTTATGTCATTGGAGGTGTAATCTTAAACTCTCAGCTTTTTTTCCTCTCTCTCTCTCTTTGCTCCAAGGCCATCAAGTTTTACTCTGCCATGGGGTAACCCCCCAACCCATTGCCACCTAGCACGTCCTCACCAGAGGCCCAAGAGCAACACAGTCATTGAATCAAGGGCTGCAACTTACGAAACCCTGAGCCAAAATAACCCTCTTGTCATTATCAGTTGATTATCTCAGGTATAGTGACAGAACGATAAGACAAGTTGCTATATAATTTTTCCACAGAATAAACCAATTAGAAGTTATTTAATTATTGATGGGAAAATACACTTTTTCTTTTATTAAAAAAAAGGATAGATTGCTTGCTTGCCTATAGCTATTTTGTGTAATAATTTCAAAATTATATAACAAAAATAATCGTCTAAGCTGGGTGTGGTGGTGCACGCCTTTAATCCCAGCACTTGGGAGGCAGAGGTAGGAGGATTGCCATGAGTTCTAGGCCACCCTGAGGCTACATAGTGAATTCCGGTCAGCCAGGACTAGAGTGAGACCCTACCTCAAGGAACCAAAAAACTAAAAATAATAATAATAATAATAATAATAATGATCTATTGCCATTAAATATTTTTAATTATATGTGCAAGTTGCAATTGCATATAAAAAATTTAAAGGACTATACATACATATGTGTGTGTATACATATATATACTAAAATATATACATATATATACTAAAATATAATATGTTGGTTAGTTATAATTTTTTCATAATTTTTAATAGCAAAAAATATTTATTTTCTACAGTAAGGAAGTGACAACTAATCTTATTTTGAACTGAGCTAGGGGGAAATAAAAGTCAGTTTTATTTTTCCTTTCACTTCTAGAAAACTGCTGATCTTTCTTTCTATTAAATACATTTCCCAAAGCAAAAGTATATGAATATTCTTATTTTAAGTGGACTCCTAGTCGGCCTTTGAAAAAAAATTGCAAAGATTCGTTTCTCCACCAATAATATATGTGAACACTATTTTCCTTCTACTGTAATCACCAATAGATTCTAGCACTTTTGTGCGTATGAAACTTTAGATAATAATGGCTTTCTTTCATCTTTGCAGAATGATTTTATTCTAACATAACAGTAACTTCTTCAGAAAAATCATTGTTTTGTAGTCAGAGAAATAAACGTGTGTGTGTGTGTGTGTGTGTGTGTGTGTGTGTGTGTGCACGTTTGTCTGTTTTCCAAATCACAATTGAGATCATATGCTGCGAGAGGCAACCCATTTGCACAAACCTAGGTCAAGAATTTGTGTGATGCTAGGAATGTGACTTCTAGTAACGTGCCTGCCTTTGAGTAGCCAGAGGAAAAGTCAGGGTTCCTGTCTGTGAGGTCAGGAAAATCACACTGGACCCTTCACTAGTAGAGGAAGGTAGGAAGATGAAGGAATTAATGTCATTAGCATGTTTAAAACTTCTGAGGGGGCTGAAGAGATGGCTTAGCAGTAAAGGCACTTGCTTGCCTGCAAAGTCAAAGGACCTAGGTTCAATTCCCCAGGACCCACATAAAGTCAGATGCATAAGATGGAGCATGCACCATCTGGAGTTCATTTGCTATGGCTGGAGGCCCTGGAATGCCTATGCTCTCTCTCTCTCTCCCTTTTTCTCTATCTGTCTCTCATAAAAAAGAAAAGAAAAAGTTCTGAGGAAGATATGCTTTGAAAATTCAATATATTTTCCTTGTTCCATACATTACATAATGGAAATTTTGAAGTATGCAGTACCCATTTCCTAAAGAACCTAAAATTTTTCCTTTGTGCATAAACAGAATCTCATTAAAAGATCTATGGCACCTGTTATGTAAGGTACAAGTTGCTAGAAGCTCCCAACTTATTTTCATCACAAGAGTCTGCTGACAGCCAGTTTAGTACGTTTCTGATTCTAGGGCTAGACAGATGGCTTAGTGGTTAAGGATCTTGCTTGCAAAGCCAAAGGAACCAGGTTTGATTCCCCAGGTCCCATGTAAGCTAGATGCACCAGCTGGCACATGTATCTGGAGTTTGTTTGCAACAGATGGAGGCTCTGACATACTCATTCTCTCTCTCTCTCTCTCTCTCTCTGTCTCTCTCTCATGAATAGACAAATAACTAACTCAATAATAAAATAATAATTCCAGGGCCACTCTTTAGAAGCTAGCACATTCTGAAATCCTTGAGACATAAAATGAGTATGAAAGATGTTTTCTTTAAAAAAAAAGAATGGTTGGAGAGATGGATTAGTGGTTAGGCACTGGCCTGTGAAGCCTAAGGACCTAGGTTCAGTTCCTCAGGACCCATATGAGGCAGAAGCACAAGGTGGGGCAGGCATCTGTAGCTGGAGTCCCATTCATTTTCAGGGGCTGGAGGCCTTGGTGAGCCCATCCTCTTGACCGACCTTTGTCTTTCCCACTCCAATAAGTAAATAAATAAAATATTTTCAAAAACAGTTCCATGAATCAATGGTAGGAGTTCTATGTATACTTTTCCAGTTGGCAATAAAAATTCCCCTTAGGAAAGGCTGACCACCCAGCGTCTCTCAGTTGTGCTGAACGATGTGCGTGTCTGCTAAGCATGCGTGAGCAAGCTGGTTCTGGATAAAAATCACTGGAGTGTGTTTCTACAGAGATTAAACATTCAAAACCAGTCACAGAATATGTCACTTCAAGTCAACAGCCCAGAACAAGAGGGGCAAAAGAGGATTGTTCTTTTTAAAAAAAAAAAAAAATTTTAATTATTTTATTTACTTATTGGGGGGGGACAGATAGAGAGAATAGGTGTGTCAGGGCTTCCAGGCACCATGGATGAACTCTAGATGCACACACCACCTTGTGCAGCTGGCTTACGTGGGTACTGGGGAATTGAACCTGGGTCCTTAGGCTTTGCAAACAAACACCTTAACTGCTGAGCTCCAGCCCTGAATTGGCCTTTCTTTTCTATTTTTTTTTGAGGCAAGCCCAACAGACTGGCCTTTGTTTTTAATGAAAAAGAGCAAGAAGGAAAGATAAAGATCGAGAAGAATTGGCATGCCAGGGCCTCAAGCCACTGTGATCAAATTCCAGATGCATGTGCCATCTTGTGCGCTTATGCACACTTGCATCGTATGGATCTGGCCTACGTGGGTCCTGGAGAGTAAAACCTGGGTCCTTAGGCTTTGCAGGCAAGTTCCTTAACCATTGATCCATCTCTCCAGCCCTCGATCTGCCTAGTTCAGTGGGTCTTCACAATGCCAAGTAGCCAGTGGCATTTTCAACTGGGTTAGTGCAAAGGGCTCTCAGTCCAGTTGCGTAGTTGCCTTGAGACCTGCTCAGGTCACACTAACCATATTCACTGAGTACTCTGGGCAAGGGGGCCACAACTGTGGACAAGGCAATGGCAGACGGTGCTTCTTCGTTCCGTTTTATAGTCAGGGCCATCGAGTTTATGAATATCTACTTATTTGTTTGTTTGTTTATGAGTGACAGACAGAGAAAGAGGGAGAGAGAGAAAGAATGGGTGCACCAGGGCCTCCAGCCACTGCAAGCCAACTCCAGATGCCTGCTCCCCCCCTTGTGCATCTGGCTAACATGGGTCCTGGGGAAATCGAGCCTCGAACCGGGGTCCTTAGGCTTCACAGGCAAGGGCTGAACCACTAAGCCATCCCTCCAGTTCCAAGTTTATGAATATCTTGATACAGAAAAAAAAAAAAAAAGCACACCTGCACGTGCGCTTGCCACTACAGACTGCAGCTCAACAATGGCCTCATCAAATTCCATCGGGGATGGATGGTTGTCTCTACAGAACCTGTGAACGTGGAGGATGTTTTCCTCTGCTTTGTGGAATGCTAGAGCGAGGATCGACAGCCAGGAGAAGGTGGGCTGTCTCTGTCACCCACAGCATTGTGGCATATGATGCCACAACTCTCCCTGGCTCCTTAGCACTCACCCTCTACCTGTGTGCAACCCCTGGAGAATCAAGTGGTGTTTGCGACATGTGAGCGCATGATATGGTGGAGATCTGATGTTCCAAAATCAGCCCTCAGTCCATGAGAGAAGAATATTGAAAGGTAAAGTATCCAATGGCACATTGGGGCGTGGTAGTGCACGCCTTTAATCCCAGCTCTCGGGAGGCAGCGGTAGGAGGATCGCTGTGAGTTTGCTGTAAAAGCTATCTTCTCACTCCTGGAACAAAGCACCTTACCAAAAGCAGCCTATGAGAGGAAAGGGTTTATTTCAGGCTTATGGTTTTGAGGGGCCGTTTCATCATGGTGGAAGAAAACATGATTGGCTGGCCATGGTGATGCACACCTTTTATCCCAGCACTTGGGAGGCAGAGGTAGGAGGACCGCTGTAGGTTCGAGGCCACCCTGAGGCTACGTAGTGATTTTCCAGGTCAGCCTGAGCTAGAGTGAGATCCTACCTCAGAAAAAGAAGAAGAAGAAGAAGAAGAAGAAGAAGAGGAGGAGGAGGAGGAGGAGGAGGAGGAGGAGGAGGAGGAGGAGGAGGAGGAGGAGGAGGAGGAAGAAGAAGAAGAAGAAGAAGAAGAAGAAGAAGGAGAAGGAGAAGGAGAAGGAGGAGAAGGAGAAGGAGAAGGAGAAGGAGAAGGAGAAGGAGAAGGAGAAGAAGGAGAAGAAGAAGAGGAGGAGCAGGAGGAGGAGGAGGAGGAGGAGGAGGAGGAAGCAGCAGCAGCTTAATCACAAACACTTGAAACTTGAATCTATGGGGAAAAGTTTTACATGCAAGCCACTATACAAGGTCACCTTTAATCAGTGGGCAGATTTCTATAAATCTTATACTATGCTAGTGACCCATCTCAGGCTGTGCTTCTAAATAAACCTGACCCTGAGACAGGATGAGCTTAAAGAGTTTATTTGAAAGGGGATCCCCAATTTTTTTTTCTTAATAAAGAGCTCTGATAGAAAAACATAGAGATGAGAGAGACAAAGGCAAGTTAACACGGTGGGTTTATGAGTCCATTGAGACTACAGATAGCCGTAGCCTTATTTATTTGGGGACCTTTGGAAGACTAGAATACGCGAGAAGTGCCCCTTCTGAGGAGAAAAGGAGTGGGCATTTTTGTTGTTGATTTGAAGTAGAGTCTCACTCTGGCCCAGGCTGACCTGGAATTCACTCTGTAGTCTCAGGCTGGGCCTGCCACAGAATGAGGGAGTGGAGCCCCACCTTCCTATGAGGAAGAGGAGATTTAGAGAATGCAAGTGTCCTGATTTGCTTGTGGTTAATGACTAGAAGAAATAAGAGCGACCCCGACTCAGATTTTCTGGTTCCAAAGAAGATCACTTTGGCACTTTATCTCGTCAGAGTTTCCCAAGTCCATGCAGAAACCCCAGCAGCTCCTCACCTTCTCCCTTTTCTTCTCACACTGGCGTTATCAGGACATCGGCTCTGCACATGCACAGTGGATTCTGCTATCTTCACACTCGGTTAACCTCCAGGTAAAAGTAATTCATTAATCAATAGAAAGGAGAAAACTTCCAAGTAATAGAAATAGCTATTAGCCTTGCTACTTCCTATCAACATTTTATATTTATACATACATACATACATACATACATACATACATACACACACACACACACACACACACACATATATATATATATATATATGAAGACAACTTCTATGATTGTAAACAATATCCCATTATCCCATGGTAATCCCCTCCCCCAACTTTCCCCTTTGCAACTCCACTCTCTATCATATCCCCTTCCCCTCTCAATCAGTCTCTTTTTTATTTTGATGTCATGATCTTTTCCTCCTGTTATGATGGTCTTGTGTAGGTAGTGTCAGGCACTGTGAGGTCGTGGGTATCCAGGCCATTTTGTGTCCAGAGGAGCACATTGCAAGGAGTCCTACTCTTCCTTTGGCTCTTACATTCTTTCTGCTACCTCCTCCTCAATAGACCCTGAGCCTTGGAAGGTGTGACAGAGATATTGCAGTGCTGAGCACTCCTCTGTCACTTCTTACCAGTACCATGGTGCCTTCTGAGTCATCCCAAGTCATCTGAAAAGAGAAGATTCGCTAATCAAAAGTGAGAGTAGCGTTAATATATGGGTATGAACATTAAGAGAAGGGCTTACTGGACAGTATGATCAGTATAGCATATACTTTTAGCCAGACAGCAGCAGATGTTACACTCCTAGAGCTCATGACTACCCCTGTTATAGGTTTTCAGTATTAGGGATATATTTCTTCCCATGGAGCGGGCCTCCAGTCAAATTAGAGGGATGTTGATTTCCTCCATAACAGATGTTCTACTATTGCACCCGTTGGCTCATTTAGCCTGGATGGCGAAATACAAGGCTTTCAGTGTCCACTGTTAGGTATCTTCACTGGTGATTTCTCTTCCTCCCATTGAACTGCATGCAGTGTGGCTTCTTCCAGCTTTCTGTCAGCTGGTCTACATGGAGGAGGCTTTCAGCTCAGCTCCAGCAGGGTTTCTCAGTGGCCTTGCAGCCCAAGTATGTGGAGTCTTCAGCACTAAGGTTTTACCATCTATTCTTGGTGGGAAACCAAGGGCCTCAGCAATGGCCTGTAATGTTTTGGGAGCACCAGCGACCTCCCTGGCCAACAACTCCCTGGAAGATATCCTATCCCTGGCACTGAAAATTTTCAAGCAACAATCTATGGCTCCTGTGTGTTCCATTGTCCAAAAATGTAGGTTTCCGTATGACTTATTTATATCCTCTTAGATTTTTATTAGCCCTCCCTCCATCTTTCCTTACTCAATCTCTTCCCCTGACCTCACTTACAAAAGTTTTAATATATATGGTGATTCATTTTTAATATTTTAATTTATCTATTTATAAGCAGAGAGAGTTAGAGAGAAGAGAGACAGACAGAGAAAATGCATCTGCCGGGGCCTTTCGTCACTACAAACGAACTCCAGACACAGGTGCCTCTTTGTGCATCTGGCTTTACGTGGGTGGTAAGGAATTGAACCTGGGTTGTTAGACTTTGCAGACAAGTTCCGTAACTGCTGAGCCACCTCTCCAGCCTCCTCTCAAAAGTGATGTTACTGTCAGGGGCAAAAGGAGACAACTGGTTTTCTTATTTACTTTACTAATAGCTCACTTATCCTTTTGCCAGCCTCGGTGATAGTTTGAGGTAAAAGGAAATCCAAACATAAATATTCCAGCAAGTCCTTTGAATAACTGGATACATCCTGGAAAAGAATTCCTTGAAAAGTGTTCCTACCACAGCGTTGCACAAAGAAAAGCCACAATTATCAACACGTACAGCCACAGCCCCGAGACATATTGAAGAATATTTCCCTAAAGCAACCTTTTCATCTCATTTCCAACTTCAATTATTTCATCATATTGAATTCAGCGCCTGCTGTGGGTGAGAACTCGGAGGGTAAGAATGAAGAATTGCATATTATATTTTGAAGGGGAAACATTTAATTTCAAGTTTGAGTGGTAGAAATTAAGGTTGGTTATTTTCTTCAGAACAAATTGAAATATGGGCATAAATGAGCTGTTCAAAGATGAATATAAAATGAAGAATGTGGATGAGAGAAGTCAATCTCTTGTTTCTCCATCAGCAAAGCTGCGTGTCTGGCTGTGGAAGCCATCCACGAGGATTTTCATGGTCTACCACCAATAACAAGGTAGCTTGTGGCTCATCCTGGAGGTCTCTCTTGACTCCCTGTCCTGAAAGGTGACACCTAAAAGTCTAATGTCCTGACAGAGAAATAAGGGATTCTTTTGGGTCAAGGACCCAAGGGATGGATAGGATAGGATCCAGAGTGCCCCATCTCCCTTGGAAAGGCCAGGTACTCATGAGTGATCCCAGTCACCTAAGCCATAGTGGTCAGCATTGTGATGGAGCACCCATGGGTGCACCAATCGGGGTGTGAAGATTCAGGGCTCCACACTATCCTTGGGTCCTTGCTGGCCCTGTGGAGACTGCTATTCAACAGAGCTGGTTTGGGAATCTCTGACCCATCGCTCTGCCTCGGCCTTTCCGGCATCATACAAACAGCAGTTTGCAGCTCAATTTCAACCCCTCTGGCCTGCTACCTGCCACCAGTGCTTGGAAATCCTCATGTGTTGATTTTAGGGTGATCCCTAGCAGTGAACCATGCTGGGAGACCCCAATAAGAGCTCACTCACCCCACTCTATGAAAGAAGGGTTATTGCCTCCTCACCTCAGGTGCAGGACCCACTGTACGGGACTCAGCAATGACCCTTCGGTTTAAACAGCCAGAGAAAAGCATGAGCCTTCAAGAAGAGTTGGCTCTATGAGCAAGCTCATTTCTGGCCAGCAATCATTTGTGGAAGAGAGACTTCTGCAGAGGAAAGCTAGAATAGCTACAGAAGAGACCTCAGCTGATATCCAAAGTTGTGTCTGACCACTTGGCCGCAAAAAAAAAAAAAAAAGAAAAATTGCTTCTATAACCTTATCATTGTTTTCACATTAAGCAGAATTTATTTGCTCAAATACAAATAACAATCCTCTAGAAACACCAACCATTTTAAATGACCATAGACACTCTCTCTGCCGTGTCTATTTGACCAAAGTCATTCTTTTCAGCATAGCTTTAGTCTTAATTGTTAATACTTTATATTGGGGTAGAAACAGAATTCCCTACATTATCATACCTTCTCTCTTTTATACATACTTTCATATCTTCTTTCTATTATGTCAAGTAGGATGCTAAGGGAAAATGCCATATTTTAAAGTTAAAAAGATCTAGTGATTACATTAATTAAATCACTTACCCCAACTTAAAATTGCTAGATGTAATACCTGGATTAAATATATATTTGATTGAACCAAAGTTCGAGTTTACAAAGCTAACACACAGCTAAATCCTCTCTGGAAATTTAGATTTATAATCATGAAAGGCTCTTTGTTTTATCCAGTTGACTATAGGTATATTTCTAAATATTTAACTGTGAGGACATATAAAGTTTTGGGTTTTCATAGGTGAGAAACTCATGCATCTAATGTCTACAGCATCCACTCAGTTGAATTTCTGAAGAGATAAGTAACAATGAAATCTTTAGGTGGCTTAACTTACAATCTCCATGTGATAACCATTGAAATGTTTCCCTAACACTGAGAAGGGAGACTTACTAGTTCACCCCTGATGCAAATAACTTAAGTGATAATTTAGTCTTTCAACATAAAGGCTTTTGCTTGCAAAGCAACCTTCTCTTAATGAAGTGTTTTTCTCCCAAAGTTTCAATATAGAACAGGTAATCCTGTGGAATTACTAAAAATCATTCTCTTTCTTTTTCCCCCTGCTCATTTCCCCTATTTATTTACAGTCTTTTGTAAGAGACCCTTCATGGGAACCAAACTTTACAAATCTAAGACTTAACCTCCACAGGGAAGTCACACTCACAAATTTCCCATAATGGACTGGAAGGGTTTTTGTTTGTTTTTTCAAAGTAGGGTCTCACTCTAGCCCAGGCTGACCTGGAATTCACTATGGAGTCTCAGGGTGGCCTCGAACTCACGGCGATCCTCCTACCTCTGCCTCCCGAGGGTTGGGATTAAGGGCATGCACCACCATACCTGGCTGGACTGGAAGTTTTGAGATGTACTGAGTTTGGGGAATTGTCTTCTTCAGATAAAATTGCCTAACATATTATGTTTTAATCAATGAGGACATCTTGCACCTTCAAAATCAGCCAAATACAGCTCTAGTTCCCCTGGCTAGAATTTGTTATCAGAAACTAAGCAATGTTTCTCAGGGTTTTTTGCCATACACTGGTTGATATAATGGTAGTTTTGCTTTGAATGAGAAGCCATTAGCCCTCAACCTCCCACACCAGTGGAAAATGCTGAGAGAGACAAAATCAATTAGTGATAAATTCTCTTTTATAGCAGAATAGAAAGGATGCTGGAAAATAAGTCTGCAAAGAACTGGGGGAAAGAGCTTTTAACTGTTTGACTCTGGTCCTAACAAGTTATAGGAAATGTTGAAGAATTGGCAGAAGTTTTATTTAGCCCAACAGGAAAAAACACCAATGTTTGGACTTCTTGTCATATTTAATTTTAGTCTCCTAACATGTGGCCAATTTTGTTTTATTTCTCAATTCTCAGCAAAGAACTGAGAAATCACCTTAGCCCAAAGTTGTTGTTGTGTTCTTTTTTCTCCGGTGTGTGTGTTTTCTGTAGGTTATTTTGATGGTCATGGTAAAACCATTAAAAACAGCCTTGCTTTCAGAACTGGAAGAGAAAAAAGCCTTTATCAAGCTCAGAAAACAGTTGCACTATCGCATTATAACTGTAATACAATATTAGACATTTGGAAATTCTAGATTAAAAATTCTGCTTGAAATGGAAAGTAAAACAAAACAAAAAACAAACCCAAGATATATATATATATATACTTCATAAAGTTAAGAAAGAAAAACATCAATGAACTACATGTTTTTATTAAACTTTCCTTTTAAAAGAGTCTATTAATTTAACAGTTATTTAAAAATATATATCTGTTTAAATTTTTACTTATTTATTTATGAGAGATCAAGAGACAGATAGATAGAAAGAAAGAGAGAATGAGCCTGCCAGAGCATCTAACCACTGCCTACGAACTCCAGACACATGTGCCCCCTGGTGCATCTGGCTTACATGGGTCCTGGGGAATTGAACCCGCATCTTTAGGCTTCACAGGCAAATGCCATAACAGCTAAACCATTTCCCCAGTCCCCAGTTATTTAAAATATTACTGGAGTCTTTATTGGGCTCTCGCTGTTAGGACTGAAATACACTTACTAACTTAGCTCTCTTCTCTGACTACAGAAGTCTTTTCTTTTTCAGCTGAAGAATACATTTGAGTGTAGGCTACCAAAAAGAAGGAAATCATAATTAATTCGCTTCAAGTCTTACAATAGTTCAATCAAGTTGTGAAGAAAGGACTGACATGCATAATTATTTATATTATCTTTTTAAATATTATTATTTATTAGGTCCTTTAGGTCCTCAAAATTTATCATAGTCTTAAATATAAAAATGTAAATAATAAAGGTTTTATTAAAATGCATAGAAGAGGGCTGAAGAGATTGCTCAGTGGTTAAGGTGCTTGCTTGCAAAGCCTAATGACTCAGTTTCCATTTCCCAATACCCATATAAATCCAGATGCACAAAGTGGCGCATGTGTCTGAAGTTTGTTTGCAGAAACTGGAGGTCCTGGCATGCTCATTCATTCTCTTTCTCTCTCTCTCTCTCCTCTCTCTGTTTTCAAATATATACATTAAAATGTTTTTTTTAAAGCATAGAAGAGGGCTGGAGAGATGGCTTAGTGGTTAAGCGCTTGCCTGCGAAGCCTAAGGACCCCGGTTTGAGGCTCGATTCCCCAGGACCCACGTCAGCCAGATGCACAATGGGGCACATGAGTCTGGAGTTTGTTTGCAGTGGCTGGAAGCCCTGGCATGCATATTCTCTCTCTATATATATCTGTCTCTTTCTCTCTCTGTCTGTCACTCTCAAATAAATAAAAAATAAGCAAAAATACTTAAAAAGCATAGAAGAAAGCCCTTACGATTCTTAGATATGGCACTGAAAAAATGATCCATAAAAATCATCATCTAGATTGTGTTGAAAATCATTTCCTTATGAAAGACACCATTAATAGAATGAATACACAAGTGACTAAAAGGAAGAAAACATTTTCAAGTGCCAACAAACACTTGCTTATGTCCAACAAATGTATGTTACCATATATCCAACAAGTGACTGGTACGCCAACTACATAAAGATTTCTGCTAACCCAGCCATCAAAATGAAAACAACTCCATGGATAGATTGAAGAGAATGTTTTACCGAAGAGATCATAAAGTTGGTAAGCCGAAACTTGAAAATATGTTCAGCATCACTGACCAGTAGGAAAGAAAGTGTAAATTAAAACAATGAGAGCTGGAGAAGATGGCTTAGCAGTTAAGGCTTTTGCCTGCAAAGCCAAAGGTTCCCATTTCGATTCCCTAGGACCCACGTAAGCCAGATGCATAAGGGGGCGCATGCATCTGGAGTTCCTCTGCAGTGGCTGGAGGCCCTGGAGTGCCCATTCTCTCTCTCTCAAATAAATAAATAAATAAATAATAAAATATATTTAAAAAGTGAAATGTAAGAAAATATTTTTAAAAAAACAATGAGTTACTACTAACTATACACCTGGGGATGGGACAGAGGAAAGGAAACTCTCCTGCACAGCTGATGGGAAAGCAAAATGGTTCAGATCTCCGGAAGCCTTTGGCTAGACTTTATATCTCCCACTTCTTGTAGGAGCTGGGTAGTTAAACACAAGATCCATCGAGCCCTTTTTTTCTGCCCCCCCCCCAGCCTACCTTTTGTTCCTCCTTTCTGTTTCTCCCGAAAGCATATTACTAAGGATGACACATTTTTTTTTAATTTTTTATTTATTTATTTGAGAGCAACAGACACAGAGAGAAAGACAGATAGAGGGAGAGAGAGAGAATGGGCGCGCCAGGGCTTCCAGCCTCTGCAAACGAACTCCAGACGCGTGCGCCCCCTTGTGCATCTGGCTAACGTGGGACCTGGGGAACCGAGCCTCGAACCGGGGTCCTTAGGCTTCACAGGCAAGCGCTTAACCGCTAAGCCATCTCTCCAGCCCGGATGACACATTTTAATGAATTTGAGTGTATTTATCCAAAGCTAAAAATTAGTGTGTGCAATACAGCATCTGGATTTAAAAAAGGGAACCATCTGCCACTTTCATATTACTTGCCGGAGGTTAAAATTTTAAGGCATCTGGTACCAGGTACAGGCAAGTATTTTTGTTGTATTGTTTCCTGAGGGAATACAGAGTATGTCATTGACACGAGTTCACTGGAATGGACTTTATGCTAAAGGGCAGAAATAACTAACATCTTTTTTATAAATATGTATTTTATTTATTTACTTATTTTCTTGAGAGAATGGGTGCACCAGGGCCTCCAGCCACTGCAAATGAACTCCAGACACATGCGCCCCCTTGGGCATCTGGCTTACATGGGTCCCGAACCTGGATCCTTTGGCTTTGCAGGCAAATGCCTTAACCGCTAAGCCATCTCTCCAGCCCCTAACATTTCTTTTTGATTGAATAAACAAGTGTCAATTGGGGACCCACGAAATTTATTCCAGCCAATTATTACTACTGAGTAGTAGTCAGAGGCAAGATCTTTAATCTCTACAGAGGTGAGTATGGCCGGTTGACAAAGGCATCATTCATTATGGACACTGAAACTCCCTCTTCAATTTCTTAGCTGCGACAGTAATTATTTGCTTTGTACCACAGTTCAATAGGCCCATAACAACTCTTTTCTTTTAATCCTGCTTATCATTCCAAAAACAAAGCCAAAGAATATAAAAAGTAAAATTTTATCCAGAATAACTCTGCCATTCTATCTCATAGAGGGGGAAAAAATGTATGGTTGTGCATTTCCATACAATTACGTATGGCTCGGGCCTTGGTCCAGAAAAAAAAAAAAAAAAATGGAGCCATGGACATTATCAGAAAGAACATAGGAAGGCTTGAGCAATGATAGGAACTTCAGCCTCGGGGTGCATGGAGCAGGACACCCTGGAGGACGGGAGGAAAAGAAAGGAGTGGGCACCAGAGAAGACCGCAGAGAAAGGCCATGGACCAACCATGGCGGGTGAATGGCAGGTTGGCAGAGCCGGGCAAGTTCACCTCAGAGTAGCTGTGGGGTTGATGCAGCTGCTTGGTGGATATTAATAATATTCTTCCTCTAACCCCATCACACACACACACACACACACACACACACACACACACACACGATTCCTTAAATGAAGAGACAATAGAGTGAGTATAAGCATTTGGTTCAATCTGAGTCACATGTGTGTGTGTGGAGGGGTCTGTGTATATAGGAACCAACCAAATTAACAAGGACAAATTCTAACATGTCTAGATGCCTCGTGCAGAATGAATAGGTAAGGGTGGAGATATCTCTGGTTTCCGACCCTGAAGAACAGGCTAATGCAACACACACCGAGACATTATCCACCTTACAGCCTTTATCCCTCCACCGCATCTCCTTTAAAACAAAGCCCAGTGGAAATAAGCCAGTGGAGTCAGGCCCAGCACAAGTGAAGATCCCCATTATATAAACAGACTTCAAGAAAGAGAAACATGATATAGAAGCTATTTCCTTTGACAGAGCTATTTTTCACTGACACGTGGGAAGACAGCTATAAATGCTGGGAGCCCTCTGCAGCAAAACTGACATATTCAAAACATTAGCCTGTTACAGGAACTTGATCAGACAATGTTTATTAATGAGGATTATCAATGAAGGATGAAAAAGTTTCAACTAAATGTTTCCTTCTTCCAATAGCTCCCAGCTTTTTGCAGTCTGTCAGAAATGCATGCCTGTGAGCAGTGTAATAGACTTCGATTTCTTTCTATAATCAGCCTTTTGAATTTGTATGTAGCTTCGCCAAAAGCATTGACTAGAAACATGGGTGGAATAAAGGTTCCAGTGGGGGTTTGTTTCAGCCTTGGTCCTGCAGAGTATCAGAAAGCGCCCCCCTCCAGGGGGGAGAAGAGATCCTGGTCCACTCTGCCGGGCACACAGCTGTCATTATTGAGACGCATTCGCAGCCGGGGTTTATTTTCTTCTGTTGTGATTCAGAACTTTTCCAAGACTCGTCCAGCAACATCCAGCAGGGGTGAAGTTGCCTGGGTGGCATTGGCATGCTGTTTGGGCCCCAGGGACACTTCCTGCTCCCAACAAAAGCAATGGGAAAAATAAACGAACACACTTATGATTCATGAAGGGCGAGCAAATGATTCCAAATCCTGAGATTTATTTTCCCCCACTCTCAAATCTACCCTGACTCCACTGAGTTTATGTTGTTGGGAACCAAGAAATTCATGATGAAAGAGGAATGGGGAAATAAAATTTCCACCCCTGGGCTGGGGAAAAGGCTTAGCAGTTAAGGCGTTTTCCTGCAAAGCCAAAGGACCCAGGTTCGATTCCCCAGGACCCATGTTGGCCAGATGCCAAGAGGGCGCAAGCTTCTGGAGTTAGTCTGCAGTGGCTAGAGGCCCTGGTGCACGCCCATTCTCTCTCCCCTACTTTCTCTGTCAAATAAATAAACAAATATTTAAAAAAATATATTCCTGAGTTCTATCTAAAAAAAAAAAAAAACAAAAAACTTCAACCCTTGATCACCATTGACAGTATAAATGGGTGCATCTACTCTCGAGGTCATGACATGTCTCAAAACCCTTAAAAATAGCTTACTGCACCAGGTGGTCTCACTTCTTTATTAAAAAAAATATATACGGGCTGGAGAGATGGTTTAGCAGTTAAGCGTTTGCCTGTGAAGCCTAAGGACCCCAGTTCGAGGCTCGGTTCCCCAGGTCCCACGTTAGCCAGATGCACAAGGGGGCGCACGCATCTGGAGTTCGTTTGCAGAGGCTGGAAGCCCTGGCACGCCTATTCTCTCTCTCTCCCTCTATCTGTCTTTCTCTCTGTGTCTGTCACTCTCAAATAAATAAATAAATAAATAAAATTATATATATATATTGTTTATTTATGTGAGAGAAGGGAGAACGGGCATGCCAGGCCTCCAGCCACTGCAACTGAACTCCAGACGCATGAGCCACCTTGTACATCTGGCTTTACATGGGTGCCGGGGAATCAATTGTGATTATTTAAAAGCTACTTAATCAAATACAAAGCTAATGTTCTATTTCACTTGACCTAAGGCCAGCAATGCTAACTGCTTCGAAAAGTTAACTTTACGGAGTTTTAATGAGGAGAATTCATGATGTTGCTGTAGGAGCGGCCTGTCAGCTTCTAGACATTTGAGAAGGTGACCACCCAAGTCCGCTATAGTCAGTTCCCAAAGGTCAAGTTCCAGTCGAGAGATATTTTGATTATTATAACGCTGCTCCAAAAATAATAACTCAGCTGCCACTTTTGTTCTCCAGGTTGTAAGAGTCTATTTTCTCATGGATGATCAGTATTTTCATCGCATTTTAAAGCTTCCAGTTAAATTATTCTTATCTTTCATCTGCCAGTCTTACCACAAACCCTCAACTCAATCCACTGGGTCAAAACATGAGAACTTCTTGATACTTCACTTTCTGTTATAATAAACCAACGTCCATCTTTGAAAGATGTTAAATAGGCATATTCCATAGCTACAATGTTATTGGTTAGGAAATTACCCCTATCCCATTCATATCTTGCCTTTTAAATTCACGTCTACTCCCTTCAAAGCATCAAACTGATAACCTAAGGATCAAATCTATCAACTCTATCTCCAGCGTGGCTGTTTGAGGGACACTGGCCACAGCTGCTCCTATAATTGATATACCTTCCTTATTAACTAGAAGGCAGGGTATTGTTTACACTTACAGAGCAGATGTCTGTCATGGCTTGATGCATCCAGATGTTGTTTCAAAATGATGAGCCTTGTGGCCACAGGAGTTAATAGAACGCCTCACATAGCAAACGGATCGAAGGCGTCTTTCCATGAATGGACAGCAATGGTGTCCTCTGTCCCCCACAGAGAAATGCACCCGAGCCTTCACAACCCTGTCGGCTACACTTGTGACGATGACAAAGATGACATTGTAGGGCTTCTCTATACATACCCACAAACAGTCTAGACTAAGGCTACTTTCTTCCGTGTATGGTCTGTTGAGTATTACACTAATATGCCCTGCATTGCAAGTGTCTGTCTAAAATGCACTGCATTTCCCCTATCTGCATTGAGATTTCAATACGCTTACAGACCACCCAACATAGTTAATTGATGCTGGAACCACAAAATGTATAGCTGGTCCAGGTTCCTCATCAATGTTCTAGGTCTGGCTTTCTATTCACTTTTTTTTTTTTCTTCAAAGGTCTTAACATTATCCTGCCGTCGAGTTTTGTTAGGCTTACATAAGAACGAAGCTGGCTGGGCATGGTGGTGCACGCCTTTAATCCCATAGCTCAGGAGGATCGCTGCGAGTTTGAGGCCACCCTGAGTGTGCATAGTGAATTCCAGGTCAACCTGAGCTGCAGTGAGACCCTAACTCGAAAAACAAACAAACAAAAAATAGAATGAAACTGAAGTGGCTTCAGGCTCAGACATAGGAGAGTCCTGGGCAAGAAAATATTGTGAAACCACTGTAACTTTTGTTGATCTTTGGGGTTACACGAGGGCCCCTTTGCCCTGTGGCTTAATTTCTTGGTGCAAAAACAAGTGGACCTTGACCCTGCACGTCTTACATTGCAGCCACTACCACAGGGTACACCTGACCACAACACACAGGCATCCTTCTATTTTTAGAAACAAATTGCTGGTGAGACTTGGGAACCTGCTGACTTCAGCTCATCCACCCAGATGAGTTAATATAACCCTTGGCGGGCAATAGACTCTATCCCAGCTGCTCCTCCAAAGCCTGACAAGAGTGCTGTCAGCAAACAAATGAATTAAAGATATAAGGTTCTCAGAACGCTGCCACTTTACAGATCTTAAACCCTATCACTATCACCTGGCCTCTAGTGGAAACAGGGAAGAAAATCGACCCTGTGTCCAGACTTGCTGCTGCTGTGGGGGCTTCTTGAGAAGGGACAGAAGAGAAGTTTCCCACCTTCCACAGACCTTCCACAACTACCTGGTTTCAAATGCACCTTCTGATGACTCCTTCACTTCTTCATGTTGCTTCTTAACTTGAACATGGAATAGTCTAAATTCAATATCCAATACTCTATCGAATGTCAACAATATTCCTGTTGATGCTTAGTTTCTATATCCTGCATTCAAATGTAAACTCTGGGACTGGAGAGATGGCTTAGTGGTTAAGGCACTTGACTGCAGAGCCAAAGGACCTTGGTTAGACTACCCAAACCCACTTAAGCCATATGCACAAGGTAGCACATGAACTGTTGCCTGGAGATAAGTGATGAGCATTACTCCACTATAGACAGACAAATCTAAACAATTATTCTTTATTCTGTTGGGATTTATGAAAAAAAAAACCCACAGTATTTCTAATATTGTTTGAATGACAAACAAAACAAAATGTTGGGCAAGAAAAGAGCTATTTGAAGCAGGCTTTCATTCTTGCCCACCCGCCCCCACTGTGACATTGCAAGTAACAAACATAAGAAGGCAATCTAGGGCTGGAGAGATGGCTTAGCGGTTAAGCGCTTGCCTGTGAAGCCTAAGGACCCCAGTTCGAGGCTCGGTTCCCCAGGTCCCACGTTAGCCAGATGCACAAGGGGGTGCACGTGTCTGGAGTTCGTTTGCAGAGGCTGGAAGCCCTGGCGCGCCCATTCATTCTCTCTCTCTTCCTCTATCTGTCTTTCTCTCTGTGTCTGTAGCTCTCAAATAAATTAATTAATTAAAAAAAAAAAAGAAGAAGAAGGCAATCTATAGCTTAGCTTTCCAAAGTACTTTCCATCAGCCAAAGTGGCTATAGTGACTTGCTGTTGCTTATTAAGCCAGCTCTTTTACTGTTCCGTTACAGCACCTTGCATAGAGACTAAAGAGAATCAGACCTTGTTCAGTCTGCAAGAATAAACCAACGGCGTGAACCTATGAGTGTTAGAACAACAGTTGAAATGGTCGAGTGAATATCCTAACCAGCCAGGTTTCAGACTGCTGAGATCGCTCTGCGGAGTATTTGTTTTTTTTTTTTTTTGTTTTTTTAATTTTAAAATTATTTATTTATTTATTTATTTGAGAGCGACAGACACAAAGAGAAAGACAGATAGAGGGAAAGAGAGAGAATGGGCGCGCCAGGGCTTCCAGCCTCTGCAAACGAACTCCAGACGCGTGCGCCCCCTTGTGCATCTGGCTAAAGTGGGACCTGGGGAACCGAGCCTCGAACCGGGGTCCTTAGGCGTAACAGGCAAGCGCTTAACCACTAAGCCATCTCTCCAGCCCTTGCGGAGTATTTGAAGGAAAGGTGGCTGGGGAATCTGTGGTTTGGGCTTTCATGTTGATTTCAGTGAACTGAGCCGTGCGCTGGGCTGCGGTGGACTCCATTCTCTCGTTTGTAAACTGGGACGTGCATTGAGATGATCCCCATGATATTGCTAGAGTATGTACATTTCAGAACAGAATTCCTCATTCTCAGACAATGACGTACAGTACACACAAGATCTTATTCATGTGAATGTTTATGATGATTGTTCAATTCAGGATATTGGGTTGAATGCATGCCAATCACAAAAAGTTAAAATTTCATATATAAATTATCATTTTTCATAGCTATATATTTAACTTTTTTGTACATCGTCATGTTCCTAGAAGTAAGGAAGAAAAAAGAAGTTAGAAAGTATATAGCTGGAAAGAAGAGAGAAAAACAAAAAGATGAAATTCAGAATAAGTAACATCATAGGATGTTATTTGCTTTGATCGAATGAAGCTTATAATAGCATTTTATTTTGCAGATTCTGTAAGCATTTGTCAATTATCATTGTGTTTAACGGTGTACTTTAAATTGGTGGTTATCAACCAGGAGCTATTTTGACACTGAAATGTTTAGCAATGAAAAAAGATATTTAAAAATATATATTTATTGGGGCTGGAGAGATGGCTTGGTTGTCAAGGGCTTGCCTATGAGGCTTGATTCCCCAGGACCCACGTTAGCTAGATGCACAAGGGGTGCATGCATCTGGAGTTCATTTGCAAATGACTGGAGGCCCTGGTGCGCCCATTCTCTCCCTCCCTTCCCCCTCTCTCTCTCTCCCTTTCTCTCTCTGCCTCTTTCTGTCTGTCACTCTCCAATAAATAATAATAATAATAATGAAAACTTTATAAAAATATTTATTTATTTAAGACAGAGAAAGAGAGAGAGAGAGAAGAGAGTCTGGGCACACCAGGGCTTCTAAGCACTGCAAATGAATTTCACATGAATGTGCCGCTGTGTGCCTCGGTCATTGCGTGGGTACTGCAGAATCCAAACCGGGCTGTCAGCTTTGCAATCAAGCACCTTTAACTGCTGAGCCATCTCTCCAGCCCCTATAGACATTTTTGAGTGCTACTGACATCTTGTTAATAGAGGCCAGTGACGCTGTGAAATGGCCTGTCGTGCGTAGGATAGCCCCAGAGCAACAAATTGCACCAAATGTCAACTATATTGAGGAAGAAATGTCAACCTGAATAACAAAGATATTTTCAATTTTCCTAAATGCAGAGAGCCAAGTGAAAATTCAGCTGGAAAGATGGCTTAGTGGTTAAGGTGCTTGCCTGAAAAGCCTAAAGACCCAGGTTCGATTCCCCAGCACCCACATAAGCCAGACACACATGGTGGTGCATCTGTCTGGAGTAGGTCTCCAAGGAGCTAGAGGGTCTGGTACACATATTCTTTTGCTCTCCCTCTCTCTCTCTCTCTCTCTCTCTCTCTCTCTCTCTCTCTCCCTCTTTTTCTCTCCAATAAACTAAACATTTGAAAAGTTCAGCTGAGGGTTCCATCTCAATGAAATAATTCAGCAGTAACAAATAACCTATAATAATCAAAATAGTATACCTAGCAAACCAACATACAGATACAAATCCACCAAGTCTGACAACAACTCTCTCAGGACAACACTGGCATTATAAGAAAAGCAAAGATGTTTTATTTATTTATTTTCCTTTTCCTGAGGAATGAGCATGTAGCTCAATGGTAGAGCGTCCAGCCGACGTGTGTGTGACCCTGGGTTTTAGCCCCAGCACTGGGGAGCTGGAGGTGGCCAAGAAACACAAAGGTTTTCTTCTTCCTTGGTGACCTGGCAAGTTCTTTCTAGGAACATGTTTCTTAGACGTAATTAAATAATTAAAGGGCACTTTTCTCAGGGCAACTTTTTTCCCCCTTGCTCTCTTCCACGTGAGGAATCCTATCAGCAGAAGTAACTGGAGTATTTGCAATGGGAGCTGCACGTGCATTCTCCTGGGGCAGAACAGGATTCTCAGCTGTCCTTTCATAATCACCTCCTTGCAGGCCAGTGTACCCTCAAACTTCCTCATACTTGTTCCTGCAAGTGGGATGTAAGGTCATCAGCTGAAATGTGGAAACCTCCTGCTGGTGTCATCTGGGAAATTGATGGCCTTGTGGAAAAAAAAAAATATATATATATACACACACACATACATACTAGCTGTCAAGACTCAAAATTGGGTGTTTGGCACACTGGGCTTGTTCATGTCAGTTTTTTGTTGTTTTTTTTTTAAGATGTTTCCGGGAAAACACTCCCTCCACATCTTGCCACATGACATGCTTTTCTGTCCATTTCAGGGTAGTACAGATGTAACTTTTGCCTGATAGATTTGAAAATCCACAAAAATGAAAACACGGAGATCCCTCAGTAAGATCTAATTTTTCAGAGGCAGATCTGTCCTATCCTTTCTTAAAGAGGAGTTCTAGGCAGGTAATAGCTCCATTGTTTTTCAATAAAATTCAAATTCTTACAAAATAGGTAAAGTGCATAGCTCAAAGCTAAATGCATTTTTCTCATTGTGCAAAGTTAAAGTCAAATTAATGTTCACATTTTTTCCCTCAGTACTTATTCCTTAGTTTCCTCTTTTTGACTTTCTCCCTTCTTTCTAGCTATGCTTTCTTTTTTGAAAGGGTTTTTAAATGTTTATTTATTATTATTTACTTATTTATTTGAGAGAGACAAA